>NW_028243259.1:0-55136 GCF_964263255.1 Lissotriton vulgaris
TTCCTTTTTTTTTTTGTATGTTCTTATATAGCGCTCGACTACCCGGAGGCATCTCGGCGCTTGTGGAGTTCTGGACTTTTTGGTTCCGTCCAGAGGTGTCAGGGATAACACCCGAAGACCCCGGAGTTCTACCTGTCTCGGTGCACCAATAAACAGAAACACGGGCTTCTCGATGGTGGCGTCAAAGACCAAAGGTTTATTACTGCAGGGACACAGAAGTCACAGAAACTACACACGGGCAGAATCTAGGAGCCTGTTCGATTTGTACAAAGAGGGTTGCTCCTTATACACTAAAAATTGGGCTTGAGGCAAATTCTTTACATGTTAGTACATTCCCAAACCTTTGTGTCCTAAACAATAAATATTTGGCGTTGCACAGGAATCGTCAACAATATCTGATGTCAAAACATTACGAACGAGGGGTTCCCACTGTTCCATCATAATCCCATGTCAACTTTTCATTCAAGACCCGGACCGCCTCATCGTAAATTTCGTTACCTCCCCCTAATAAAGGCCCAGAAGGAAAGGAGCAGAGCCAGGTGTAGAAGATAGAAAGGCAGGATAAGAGATGTTTGTGGGTCGTAAATGGGCAAGGCTATCAGCTTCGGCTGCCTAATCATGATCAGGCCAACGAACACGAGAACCAGTATAGCAGGACTGGCCTCGGGCTGGGGAGGCAGCATCTGCTGTGTAATGCAGCCATGGCGTGTTCTGTTCTAAGGTGCACGTGTCACTAGCAAGGTGAAACTCCGGCTAAAGCTTTACGTGTCCTTAGGTGAAAGGGGTCACTGCGTGTCCATTGTCTACGTGAGGGCAAGAAACACAAAATGGCTTCCGTGATCTAAGATGGATGCCATGGGTAGATCAGTATGTGTTCGTAACAGGAGTGCTCTTGCTCGTAGCATAGCGAAAACACCAGGATATGCTAAATGGATCATTTGCGGTTCACTGATACCAAAATTATGTATTTACGACAATGTTGAAAACACGGGTTCAAACTGTCACGGAACCTCAGACCCTCCTTTTGCCCTAACGTAGGCAATTACTCTATGTCCGAGTCTATCTCTATGCTCATCAGGTCAGTGACATGTTGCTGCATCATCATTCTTTCTCGCGCCTTTTCTCCAAACGCAGGTGGTTTTCTGAAACATGTTGCAGCACAGAGACTACACAAAGCGGGACCACACTGGATAATCAGGCAGCATGAGAATAGAAATACTAGGATGACACCAATGACCATCAGAACCTTCCATCCCCACGCTGATATCAGAGTCCAAAACCACTCCATGAAGGACCAGTTTCCCTTGTCTACGTGTATAGAGTCGGAAATCTTGTGTAGCTTAGAGATCGCCTCATAGACAGTTGGAGCGTTATTGGGAATAAAAACACAGCAGCTCGATTGGATCATTCTGCATACCCCACCTCGATCTGCAAGTATTACATCTAGAACCATACGGTTCTGCAACGTCATGAGTCGATCTGCCTGAAGCTCAGCTGTCAAGTTGCTAAGGGCACCAGCAGTTTCGGTAATAGTAGATTCAACTACCCGTGTTAGCTGACGTAGATTTCTACTATTGGCCATAGGCCCCCAGAACGGAAGGAAACCTTTGAAGAAGTCTCCAGCCTCCTGACCAGCTGTATCTTCCTTGCTGAAAACACCTCTTGCTACTCTGGTTTTGTGATAGTCTGAGGAAGCAGTGTACGTTGGAGGCAACAGTCGAGCAATATAACATGAACCTGAAAAGTCAGCAGGCAGCCATGTATATGCTCTGTCTTGACAAATGAAGTAGGTACCCCTAGCAGTCAGAAAGGCAGGGGAAGAGTTAGATGGAAACACGTAAGTCTCAACGCACTCACTCCTCCCTAGCTGAGCTCTCGGATTTCTCCCATTTCCTTGCAAACAGACCTGACCTCGGTGGGGCACGACCCAGACTGGAGTGGAGCTTTTACGCTTGCTTTCTCCCAAACTAAGGCGATACTCTGTAGAATTCCAACTCAAATATACCCGTAATTCGTCTCTAGGGTAAGATGGAGTGTTATTGACGTCCTTAATCATGTCAATAATACCCTGGACTAAAGCTTTGTTGGCAGAGTTGTATTTAGTGGAACGTGGTGGACGCGGAGGATAGGTCTCAAGGGCATAGGCAAAAATGGTCTGAAAGGCCTGAAATGATCCATTATAGCTAAAAGGCAAAACCAGATAGGGAATGCCTTTATCCATAGTGTGGGGTATCAAGCCACACACCCAGCAGTCTGTAGTGTTAACTACCAGTTGGTGTTGGTGCAGAAGCTGTACAAATGTGTTGTTAATGAATTCTGAGCGTCGAGCTTGTTCGTGTTCAGGAAACGTGTGAAAAGAATGCATAGAAGAAACAGTAGAAGTAGCAGGATCAAGGGGAGGTACTGTAGTTACCGGCATAAAAATCAAATGCACACCAAATACGATTCCACCCACCAACGTTATCAAAACAATTAAAAACGTAACTGTACATTGCATTAGAAAGCATTTGCTGTGAAGAATTCTGTATAATCTATTTCTGCGAACATAAATTACATTTTCTCGTTGCAGCTCAGGAAGCTCCACCTTCTACAATCCGCTCGCGACCACTGATGATGTGTACGTAGATGAAAATGCCTCTATCAACCCTGGGAGTTCCCAGAACTAACAGAAAGATCGACCTGGTGTCTGACCCCCGCAGATTCAACTAGGCACACAGCCACGACCCTACGGCTACCCAGACGGCAAGGCAATTTTTAAAACAACAAAACAATAGCAAACTTCCTGGCTGGAGGCAATGTACGGTATTCAAATTTAAACTTGAAAAATAGGCAGTTTCCTGCTTTATTTGTCCATATTGCGAGATCGTAAATTGTATCTCAGTTTAGCAGGAGCTGTTTGATCTGAAAACAGTGTATTTTCAGCAGGTGTTGCAATGTTTAAGTTCGCAGATGGCAAAGTTCCTTCTGATGCAGAGGACAAATGTTCAGAGTTCAAAGGAGCAATTTCAGGAGGAGAGCCAGAGTTCGATGTGTCAGTTATTAGTTCGGCATCCCTGAAAGGGATAAACCTGGGTATTTGTTCAAACTCAGAGGCACTGATTCCCTTCTTCACCCAGTTATCGTAAGGAAGTGGCAGGGGCACAAGTTTGACGTGCGTCGTGTGAATCCAGTTCTTCCGTCCGGCCACACGAATAGCAGTTCTCGTCGCTAGCAGCACCTGGAAGGGGCCAACGAATCTGGGTTGAAGATTTTTCGTTCTTGCAAAATTCCGTACAACAACGTGGTCCCCTGGTTTCAGCTGATGACCTGGACTCTCCGGTGGCTTTGGCAATGCATCGAAAACCTGTTGGTGAATAAGACTCAATTTAGCAGTCAAGTCGTAAAGGTAATCAATCAACATTGGATATTCCAGAGAACAGAATTCTTTTGGCCTTGGCACTCCCCAAACATTAGCGGGACGACCAAAAACTATTTCGTAAGGACTAAGCCCTACTCTAGAATGCACAGTCGCTCTCGTGGATAACAAAGCCAAGGGTAGTGCATCTGGCCAGGACAAACCCGTGGATGCCTGTATTTTAGCAAGTTTTAGTTTGAGGGTGCCATTGTAACCCTCAACTAAACCAGCAGACTGGGGATGGTTCGCACTGTGAAACTTATGCTTGATCCCTAAACCGGCACACACACTCTGCATAACTTTCCCTACGAACTAACTTCCGTTATCTGACCATACAATCCGTGGCATTCCATACCTAGGGAAGTATTCCTTGAGAAGAATTTTGGCAGTGGACAAGGCAGTATTGTCCTTCAGTGGATAAGCTTCAATCCATCTGGAGAAAGCACAAACTACCACTAGGACGTATTTTAGATTGTTGCAATGATCCATGTGAATGAAGTCTAACTGGATCACTTCAAAGGGGCAGGAAGGAGGAGCGAAGTGACCAGCGGGTGTGGGAATTCCCTTTCCAGGATTATGCATCAAGCATACCATGCAATTTTTCACCACTCTCTCTGCACACTTACTAATCCCATCATTCTTCCAGACTGGAGCCAACATCTTACAGATCCCTTTAGAACTAATATGCGCTGCTCCATGTGCCATCGTTACTACTGCAAGCACGTACGCATCAGGCAACATCCAACGCTGTTGTTCCGACAAATCAATCCAACACCCACTCGAGTCCAATTTACCCGTACTCTCTTTCCATGTAAGCTTTTCCTCCTCAGTCGCTTCCTTCTGAATTTCTCTCACGCTTTCTATTGTGTCCTCACACATTCCAGACTCCGAAATCCATCTTGCAGACGTAGCAACATACATTCTACTCATCATATTTCTAGCTGTCTGTTTAGCGGTCTCATCAGCAAAGGCATTCCCACGACCAACATCATCCGTGGTTGCTTTATGAGCGCTGCATTTCACAATCGCAACTTCAGTCGGCAAGGTTAGAGATTCCAACAAGTCGTTAACTAGCTGACCATGTTGAATCTTAGTCCCATGGGACGTAATGAAACCTCTCTCTTTCCACAAACGGCCAAAACTATGGGCCACGCCGAACGCGTACTGACTATCTGTGAACACATTCACTCTCTTTCCCTTAGCTAAAACACACGCTCTTGTTAGCGCAATTAATTCCGCAGCTTGGGCAGAATTCTGACTCACTCTTGCGGTCTCCACAATCGTACTCAAAGTCGTTACTGCATAAGCAGCAGTCACATCACCATTCTCCAATTTAAAACAAGACCCATCAACATACAACGTGCCATCTGGATCTGACAACGGAGTGTCTTTTAAATCAATTCGTCCTTTTGTCTCTTCCTCGGTTCTGAAACAACAATCATGGGGTTCAGAATCACTCGACTCCTGATTAGTCGGCAACAATGTTGCTGGATTCACGACATTGCATCTTTTGATCTGTATATGACTCGCTAACAGTGTCAGCTCATAGCCTAATAATCTAGCACTGGTAAGGTGTTGCGTCTTGGTTCGATTCATGAGTGTGTCCACAGCATGAGGAACCATGACCACTAGCATGTTATTCATCACTAAACCAGCAGATTGTCGAATGGAGGCCGCAGCTGCCACTGTAGCTCTCAAACAACTAGGCAACGCTCTAGCTACCGGATCTAATGTTGATGAAAAATACGCACAAGGGCGTTGTTTATCACCAAATCTTTGCGTCAGAACACTCAACGCGCAACCTTCTCTCTCGTGAACATAGAGCGTGAATGGCTTACTGTAATCGGGTGTACCCAATACAGGAGCTGAACATAGTGCATTTCGTAACTCAGAAAAACTCTCCTGACATTCAGCAGACCATGGCACTGGACTCGGAACATTTTTCCCAGTCAAAGCTACCAATGGTTTTGCTAAAAGAGAAAAAGTTGGGATCCACTGCCTACAGTAAGAGGTAATGCCTAAAAAGGCACGTACTTCTCTCTGTGTGCGGGGAACATCCATCTGCGTAATTGCTTTTATTCTCTCTGGGGTCAACTTCCTTCCCTCCTTTGACAAGAGATGACCTAGGTAGGTCACTTCTTGGCAACAATATTGCATTTTCGAAGGTGACACCTTCTGATTCAGATTAGATAAATGATGCAATAACGAAATTGTAGCTGCTTTGCAAGTTTCCTTGTCATCAGCAGCCACTAGAAGATCATCTACATACTGCACTAAAGCAGAACCAGGAGGAAGTACAAAGGAATCTAACTGACTTTTTAATGCCTGGCTGTAAATGGACGGACTTTCACAATACCCTTGTGGAGCACGTTTCAACCTGAAGCTTGGACCTCCTAAAGTGAAGCCGAAAATATCTCTGCTTTCCTCGGCTATCGGAATGCTGAAAAAGGCATTCTTCAAGTCGATAACTGAAAACCATGTGGCTGTTGCAGGAATCAATGTTAACAATGCAGTGATGTCTGGAACCACAGGAAACTGTGGAATCACAATCTTGTTAACCTCCCTAAGGTCTATTACAAACCTATAAACTGGAGGCTTTGAAGGATCAGTACGTTTCAGAATTGGCAATACAGGGCTGTTACAGACATTTCCTCTAGTTTCTTCAACCACGCCTTTGTTAATCAAATCTTGCACAATCAATAAAAGTGCACGTTCACCTTCACTAGAGATTTTGTATTGTGGGATTCGTGGAAATTTGACATTCGCTTTCAAAGTAACTACATATGGTGGAATTTCTAAAAGACCTACATCGTTAGGACCAGTCGCCCAAAGAGTATCAGGGAGAGAACGCAGCTCAGGTGGGAGCGCATCCATCGACAAGTACATTGGAGAGGTGATTCTTTTACCCAACGTAAGCTGTACTCCTTCCGGAGAACAGTACAATGTCGCATATAGTCGTTTTAACAAGTCTAAACCAAGCAGATTTTCATTACAACCTGCCGTCAAAATCAAAGGTGCTTTTAATTGACGAGGTCCAACAGAAATAGACAAAGGACCAGATACAGGGTTGTAAACAGGGGCGCCTGAAAAACCTACAGAAACATTTGTTAAGCCAGACAAAGGTGCGCCAGGGAGTTTCTCATGTATGATAGAACTTTTTGCTGCACCAGTATCCAACAGAAACGGTTCGACTACACCTGATGTTGCTACTGCGACATAAGGCCCACTCTGATCCACTGGAACTGATACTACTCCCTCTCTTTGTCCATGGCTGTCCTAGTACTCACTTTGCTGAAATCCTTCATTAGTTTCACAATAGTCCTCAACATGATACTGTTGAGATCTATTTTGTTGAGCAGACTGTCCATTTCGCTGATCGAAATGATTAGAAGGGCGATCATTCGTTTGTGGAGGCATAGCACCTCGTCCTCGACCCCTAGAATTTTGCACAAAACCACCACGACCTCTCTGGGCTGCTGCAGCATTATTTTGCGCTAAAACAGGACACTCATTTTTATAATGACCTTCTTTCTTCCAATACGCACACTGATTCCATTGGTATTGCGGTCTCTGAGAACCATAATCTGTCCTTTGATATGACCCTTGCTGTGTATTAGTCTAATTCGTGCGAGGCGGATATGCTTGCTGTAAAAGAACTTTAGTTTTTATATCTTTCATCTTCTTCTCTGACTTTTCCTTCTCCTCTTTATCCCTATTTTCATAGTACTGGGCAGTTGCAAGAATTTGCGCAGTCGTAGAGACAGCCCACGCACTTTCGGAATCTTTCAGTTTATTACTAAGTTCTGGCAACAAATTGTGTACAAATTTATCAACGAATAGTCTCTGTCCTCCTTCTGTGCTCATATCCTGACCACTGTGATCCACGAAAGTCTCTTCGAACCTTGTGAAAAAGTCGGAAACACTTTCGTCTTTCTTTTGCCTGCATGCGGACAACTTGTCCCAGTTAACGCGCAATGCTGGCATCAGAGTCTTCATTAAGTCAATTATTCTACCGGGCAAATTAGCAATTAGAGGTTCGGGTTTGGAACCACCTATTTGCTGACCATCCGCCGCAATTATAGCTGCCCAATCACCACCTAGAGAAACTGGATGATTCTCTTTACGAATTTTAGCCCAAATTGGTTGCGGAACTACATTCCCAAATAACATGTCAATGTCCGCTAGATTCATCACACAAGCCTCAACTGTCTGTGCTAACTCCTTATAATATCCGGCTGGATTTTTACGCGGATCTGGCAAGGCCTGTTTTACTGCTAATACTTCAGCTCGCTTCCACGGAATGTGTATCCACACTCTCTGGAATTGCGCCGGAGCGGCAGCAATACCATTGACCGCATCAGCTTGCACAGCTTCGCGCCAAATTGGAGGAACCTCCCTCATTGGATATTGGCGATTTTGCTTCGTATTACTCTTCTCTAACTCCCTCGGTGAACGAAGGGATGGATCATTCCTATAACTTAAAATTAGTTCCATCGCTTCTTTTATATTCTGACCAACTATCGTACCAGCAGCAAACTCTTTCTGAACACTAATTAATTCTTCTAAATTTGATTCGGAGTCATCTTCTTCTAATTCATCACGTAAAAGGGAGCACATTTCGTCGAACACATATCTTTGTGTTGGTTCATTCCATTGCATGAACGTATCTAACACATCTCTAGTACTATATCTCCTACTCTTCAAAATCCATCTAAGAGCTGTGGAATCTAATATTCCCCATTCTTCAGTACTGGGAAGCTGACTACATCTCTGTACAGAGTCAGAAGTAGGAGTCTTAATCAAAGTTTTATAGAAGGGAGATAGAATATTCGAGACAGAATCAGTGATTCTCCGACGAACAGAAAGTGGAGTCATAATACTAGCAGAAGTAGAAAACACAGTAGCAGTTGGAACGGATAGGACAGAAACAGTAGGAGTATCAGGCAAAGTAGCCTGTGAACTAGCAGGTGTAAGTGATACAGGTATAGGCAAAGAAGCCGGCAACCCTGGAAGAGGGGGTGCCGAAGGAACATTAACATTGACCACAGGAGGTACAGGAGCTTGATTCTGGGGAGCAGGAGCAGGAATACCAGGTTGTCCAGCAACCGGTAAAGGTGGAGCCGTAGCACCTTGTGCATACGGTGGAGGTGACCGTAACAAGTAAGACAACAGAGGATCATTTTCGGGGTCCTCTACTATCTTAGCTGTACTCGATGGCAAGGCAGGATAGCACTTGTCTATCGCTAAATTACGCTCTCTGTTGGCCATCTCCATTGCTTTTTCGGATTCGTTGACTTGTAGCTGCTTGACAGACTGCTCTAAAGTCAACTCTTGCTCTTTCTGTTCTTTCTTCAACTTTTTAATTTCTCTCTGTTTAGATTCTTTTCGCCAATAACGAAGAGAATCAAACATTGCCGGCCGGGCTTTCTTCTTGAACAATTTCGTTTCTAAAATGTCAATAACTTGTGGTTCAAAACTACCATGCAGTGGCCAACTAAGGACACCGTCTTTCTCTGTATAACGGACCCATACCTCATTATACGATATAGGACCCACACCAAACTTACAATAAAGATCATATAGAGGAGTCCCGATCGGAGGAACCAGACATGAGTCTTCCAACCGGGAATCACTGTTGCAACCAAAACACGACAACATACAATTTTTCCGACTTACCATTTTATAACCCGGAACACAGAACAAACAAAAACACGAACAGAAATGTGCACTCGAACCAAGAACTTAGGCCTACCAAAAGCGAACAAATGTATCGATACCCAAAACTAAACCAAATGATTATCGTAACTAGAACAACCAGTGATAATCTTACGAAACCAAACCAAACCAAGAACTAAAAGGATTTTATCCTAACAGGAACTACCCTTACGAAGTAACCAACTAGCAACCACTCAATACTTAACTGAGGCACTGAAGACGTCACCAAGGAGACACCCGTCACGTCTCGCAGTACTAAGGACTGCACTTCGGGTCCAAGACAGGGCGACGGTCAAGGCAACGGACCACTGCAGCCGTCCTGAACGGGAACCCTCGTGGAAGAGAACGTCGGGCCACTTTTGCGATATGCCGGGATCGATGAAGTGGGGCGCCTCCCTCAGGAATCTTCACACGAAGCTTCTCGAACTCTTCAGGCTTTTGGACCGGTACCGAATGACGACGCCCCAGGTTGGGCGCCAATTGGAGTTCTGGACTTTTTGGTTCCGTCCAGAGGTGTCAGGGATAACACCCGAAGACCCCGGAGTTCTACCTGTCTCGGTGCACAAATAAACAGAAACACGGGCTTCTCGATGGTGGCGTCAAAGACCAAGGGTTTATTACTGCAGGGACACAGAAGTCACAGAAACTACACACGGGCAGAATCTAGGAGCCTGTTCGATTTGTACAAAAAGGGTTGCTCCTTATATACTAAAAATTGGGCTTGAGGCAAATTCTTTACATGTTAGTACATTCCCAAACCTTTGTGTCCTAAACAATAAATATTTGGCGTTGCACAGGAATCGTCAACAATATCTGATGTCAAAACATTACGAACGAGGGGTTCCCACTGTTCCATCATAATCCCATGTCAACTTTTCATTCAAGACCCGGACCGCCTCATCGTAAATTTCGTTACCTCCCCCTAATAAAGGCCCAGAAGGAAAGGAGCAGAGCCAGGTGTAGAAGATAGAAAGGCAGGATAAGAGATGTTTGTGGGTCGTAAATGGGCAAGGCTACCAGCTTCGGCTGCCTAATCATGATCAGGCCAACGAACACGAGAACCAGTATAGCAGGACTGGCCTCGGGCTGGGGAGGCAGCATCTGCTGTGTCATGCAGCCATGGCGTGTTCTGTTCTAAGGTGCACGTGTCACTAGCAAGGTGAATCTCCGGCTAAAGCTTTACGTGTCCTTAGGTGAAAGGGGTCACTGCGTGTCCATTGTCTACGTGAGGGCAAGAAACACAAAATGGCTTCCGTGATCTAAGATGGATGCCATGGGTAGATCAGTATGTGTTCGTAACAGGAGTGCTCTTGCTCGTAGCATAGCAAAAACACCAGGATATGCTAAATGGATCATTTGCGGTTCACTGATACCAAAATTATGTATTTACGACAATGTTGAAAACACGGGTTCAAACTGTCACGGAACCTCACTTGCCTTGGGAACCCGTCCTGGCTTTTCCCTGTGAGATAGCCCCTAACGGGCATCCCCAAGGTGAAAGCCAGGCATCCCGCCGCGGGGGGCCATTGTGGAGATTAAGCAAGCTTAATGCCCAGAGTTGCAGAGTGTGAACCCATGATTAGGTCAGGCACCGAAGCGAGAATTATCGGGTCCATGGACATTTGAGCGCAAGACCCTGCCGCGTTGGGAATTGAACCCTGGTCCCGGGTCTGACCTCTGCTTCAGGGTCTGCCTGCTCTAACCAGTGAGCCACACTTCTCCTACACATTCCCTGTCTGCTTACTAGGTGGTCCACCAACTCTAGTTAGATGGTGGCGTTCGATGGACAAAAGACCGTTGGATCGCCGCCGACTCCACCAGGTATGTTGACCCATGTCAAATGTGCCATAGGCAAACACGGCTGCTGGACAGAAGACAGTCTGTTTGTCCCCCCCGGGCCAATCAAGATGTGCCTTCCAGCTGACGTGATTGTGGAGGCAAAACCTTGACACCTGGGTTGGCAGTTTGGAAGGGATATAAGGTGAAAACTGCACTTTTTTTACCTTCAGACCTCCTTTTCCACCATGGACCCCATCTTTCAAGTCCTGCCTCTTCTTCTGCTGCTTGATTACAAACAACATCAACACTGTTGTGGCTGAAATCGATGGTTAGATCCACTTTTACCTGTTACTTTTTGACTTGTCTGTTAACATTTACACTGGACTTGTGCATTTTTAAATCTCTCTTACAAGCAATAGCATACCGATGTGCCATTCATATGTGTGTATAATGTTGATGTTTAGGAAATTTAAAGAAACACACCCATATGAATACATTGTATTTCAAAATTTCGGTGCAATCTGCCTTAAAAAAATAGACACGTGCACAAAAAAGTATTTCAATCAAAAAGTCACCATACAGGTGTGTTCAAATAAATTTCGAAAATGTTCTAAATAAAAACACATGCATTACACATCGTTGGGATAAGTGCAATGTAACATGATGTAGAAATTGCACTAGACAAGGTGTAACCTTTGCCTTATTATTTACCTGTAAAATCAATGTCAGTCCTAAATTTATATCCAAATTCAATAGTCACATGATTTTTCAAGGTGTAATGCATATGTTTTTATTCTTATCAGTAAAAAAGTCATAATAAATACACATGGATTATCACTTTTAAAAAATAATTCCAAACATCTATTTGTTGGTGCAAGTGTCCATTATTATGATGAATAGCTGCACTTAAATACAAATGATCATCACATACCATTTTTATTATTGTATGCAATTAACAAAGAAACAAAGAAAACATTTAAAAAAATGCGTTTGCTGCCATAATGGTAAATATAAAAATGCAATTCACATTTTTGTGCAAAACATTGCTAGGAATCAAGCAATTGACAAGGAAGATTTATTTCAGGACAAACTTGTTGAAATCAAAATGCTGGTTTATTACACCAAAGATATACATCTCTCAAAAGTTTTTTGAAATAAATGACAGTCCAATAGATCAGAATGTCCAGTGCACTGACGTAGCACTAAGCTTGCCTCCTAAACAACTGCCATGGGAAACCTCCCTCAGGAAGGGGAATCTAGTGGGCACAGTGCATGCACCTCAATGGTTTTTCTTGGTGGGGGTTTGGGTTTGGGAGGCGTGGTCTTGGGTTTGGGAGGGGTAGTTTTGGGTTTGGGAGGGGGGATTTTGGGAGTGGTAGTCTTGAGTATGGGAGGGGTGGGTTGGGATTTGGAAGGGGTGGCTTTACATTTTGGGAGGGGTGGATTGGGATTTTGAAGGGGGCAAGGCAACTTTTATGCACCGAAAATGATGTGTATAACGTTTTCTGACTGACTGACTGACTGGATAAGAGACAAAATCATACATGACATAGGAGCAATCATTGAGAATTCCAAAATTGTGACCAAATGGTTTCTGAAAATCTTGCCTACATTTATGAACGTATGCTAATGTAGAATCAAAGTTTGAAAGCCTTGAAGCAGGTGAAATCTGAAAACATGGAAACTGTTTTGTGATCAAAGTTCATGATCAGTTCTGTTTCCACAGATTCAATAAAACTATTGTATATGTAATTTCAGCATCATCAGGAGCCGGCGGAGGAGACATTGGCCACGTAGGCGTGGTAGCAGCTGGGAACTGTCATTTATGTGCTGAGAACATCGACACCGAGGGACCCAGTGGCACAGAGAGGGAGGGGACTGCAACGAAGGCCACCTGCTCAACAAAACATCATCTTCGGAGGCCTCAGCATGCGAGCAGTCCTTAGTGGTGGTGGACCCTACAGGAACTCTGCCAACATATCCTTGTCCACCACCCAGAGAACCATCTCCACCCTCCCTCTTGCTCCCCCTCTGTTGGCCAAACCGTCCCCTGAAAAGGGGTGGTGTTTCCTTCGCTGCAAGCACCTCACCCCCTGCCCCTGTCCCCCTGTATTCTCATAGTGAGGAGGCTATTGACCTTTTACAGACCATCACTGTAGGCCAGATGGCACTCTTGAATGCCATCATGGGCTTAATTGCAGCATAGACTTTGTAGGATTTCTGGGACAGGCGTATTTCCCATAGTTTATTTGAGAAGCTCGAAAGAGCTCCAACACTTCTCTCAACATGCAAGGCTCTATTTAGGACCATGTCTTTCCAAGAAGATTTTCCATCAAAAGTATCCCCAAGTATAAAAACGAGTCTACCACATCTACCCTACAGTGAGCTAGTTTAAAAACCGGGGCTTTGTTCAAAGGTGGCCCTGTGATTAATACAAATTATTTTTTTTCATTGACGTCTCGATCCAAAGTGTCCACAAATCTAGTGTGCACCTCTATGAGTCTCTGCAGTGCTCTGGAGGTTCTGCACAGAGGAGTATCGGGAGGGGGAATGCCTCTTTCTGCGGAACATCCCTGGTACATTTTCTTTACTCTATTTGTGTAGAGTGAGAACAGGAAAGGAACGAGGACGCTTCCCTGTTTAAGTCCTTGCCCAATACCAAATGGTATTGTACACCCCTGCTCTACCATATCTGACACAGGCCATTACCTCAGCATAAAGCTGTCTTATGAAGTTAATTATTACTGGATCTACTCCCAGGAACTCTATAATTTCCCATAGCAATCTAACATGGCACAGACTTCCTTAAATGCCAAGTAGAGATGACCCTTGTTCTTTGCCACCATATATTTGGAAATTACCATGCTTGGTCAATGATCCCTTTGCCCTTCCTGAACTCATACTAGGCTGTTGTTAGACCTTTTCTCTCCTCTACTCAGTCCTCCAATCTGTTTATTAATAGATGTTCCATCATTTTAGCCGTACTGTTGATCAATGATATTTAGCTATGGTTTTTTGGGTCGCCCTTTTCCCCATTTTTACATATAGGGATGATGGTTGTGTGCTTCAAAGAATTATGAAGACTCAACTTAGCTATTATATTGAAGACATTCGACTAGAGAGAGGCCCATAGCTCTTGGGACTCCAGGAATACATCTACAGGGACCCCATCTGGGCCAGGGGCTTTTAGTGAGGTGGACTATGCTAATGCTTGCATTATGTCAGCCAATTCAAACTGTAGGTGGGGGTTATTCTCCCAGTCTACTAGGAGGCTAGTTGGACCCAACATATCTACGGAGCTTTGAAAGATGCTTTGAAAGTGTGCCACCCATCCTGCTTCCTCAATGTGAGTTTTCATGCAAATCTGTCCCTTTTATTATGAATGAAATAGTATGTTGTAATCAAAACACATTTGGGATATGTTTTGAATCTAAAATGTATCCATTTAATCTGATGTTACCAGACATTTTGGCTCACGGCTCACTCTTGTTTGTCTATAAAACCAATTTACCAACGTGACGTTTGGAACATCCACAGTATCATAAATGCTTTTTATGCTATATCACCTGTAATAGGACTAACCTAACATAATTTGCAACAGGGAAGGAGCATCACACCTAACACAATAAAGAATAGTGGCCTGTTTGGTACAACTATCCCTTATAACATTAAAAAACTGTATGTATATGTGTTGTTTAGGTGGGCATGTATCTGCTGAAACCAGTCCTTCAGTAGGGAACAGAAATCAGGTGGTATCCTTTTCACAAATTCATACACAAAACCCATCATCATACACCTTGGGCAAAATGTATACCTTCAAGAACCCATCTTCTGTGTTGGACATGTGTCAACTTCAATGTTGATGACAAAATTAGTTGCTGTAACAAAACTTTGTTATTTAACATGTAGAACTCACACTAGAACTTACCCCATTGATGCTTCTGTTGGGCTCTCAACTGCCCATCAAGGTACGGACAGGCCTCCGCAAGGATGCAGGCCATTGGGGGGGTTCAGGGTGCAGCGCGTGCTCTTCCCACATTGGGAGGACCTGTCAAGATGGACTTCTGATGACTTTTTGACCCAGCGTCATAGGTCCATCGCTTATAGACCCCCAGGGTCTGCAGATTCTTGGCGATGGCTTTCCATATCTCCTTTTCTGATGAGTGTTGACCTATATGGATACAAGAAATGAAAGAAAAAATTGTCTTGTGACTTTTTGTTTGTTCTTTTTGATATAACAGAATTTTACTACATCAATCACAAGCGACTTCTCATCAGTGAATATCATTGTGAAATACTGAAGACTAAACAGCTTATGCATTAGAAACAGACACCCCACACACAGCTACATTGACTTGAAGCCTAATGTCTATAGAGTCAGCTACTATGGTTTGAACTAAATACCAAGACTAAGGGCACTATGAAAAGGCGACTATGTATGCTATTGAGAGTGCGCTCTTTGGGAATGTGTAAACATGTGTGCTTATGAAGGGGATGTATTTATATGGGTGACAGAGCCTGAGAAATTTAAATTATTTATGTAATTAATAACTCTCCATTCCATTTTTTTTCCATTTAAAATCATTCAGAAGCATCATTTTGTTTACAAATCCAATTTTGAGTTGATAAGGAGTTTTTCTCAGAGTCCAGTCCTTCAATGTTTCAGTTGTTCACTTCTGTGACTCAGTCTCATCCTGGCCCACAAATCTGACCGAGCACTGCTAATTGTCAGGCCCTGCTATCTGCAGCCTGATGATCATGATGGCACAAGAACGCAGGCTTCCCTTAACTTTCAGATGAAAATATGACCTTGTGCTCATTTGAAAAATAACTCAAGTCTGTGAGCTACTCTGAAGGTCTGGGAGCTACTGGTAGCTCCCAAACGTCTGTTTGGAGACACCTGATCATGGACCTAATTTGAGAGTAGTCAGGGGTTGCAGCTGTGATCTCTAGCTTGCTGCCTGCTACTCCTGGCCCTTCCATTGTGACCCTTTGCCTCAGAGGGAGCAAAACATTTTTCTCCTCTGAGGTTAGGGGTCCCAAAGGAAGTGCCAGGAGTAGCAGGAAGCAAGCTAAAGGCTACAGCTGCGACCACTGATTCCCTCCAAATTACGTCCATGTACCTGATCTAGGCTGAGTGACATGTGGAATAATACACATAGCAAACATAATTTTCATTTGGTATTTAAAAAATTATATCTATGTACAGTAGTAAATAAGATGCAGTGTGTTTTCTATTTTTACATGATGTAAAATCTCCACATTTACATGAAAATCATGAATATACAAAGATATATCTCAAAATACACACCAAATAAAGGGGTTGATTCCGATTCGGGAAACAAATCCGTACGACGAATTTAATTCGTAGCCGTTTCCGTACGAACCGTACAAATCCGTCCGAATCGCCTAGTACGATCCATAGGAAAAGAATACGTACGAATGTGTGCGAACCGTACGAAAAGCAAGGGAAAATCCATACGAGACAGGACCCTCACGGTGAACGATACGAATCGTAAACATGCTGTACGACCCAAATAGTATGATCCGGACCGGGGAACAAGAACGTGATTCATACGGAAAACGTTGTATGAGCAATTCGTACGGAGAACCACACATTCACATACGTACCGAACCCCTGCAATCATGGGGGTACGCACCGTACCCCTATGCTCTGTACCTCTACGCACCATACCCCAATGCAGCGTACACCTACGCACCGTACACCCATGCACCATACACCCATGTACCGTACCCCGATGCACCGTACCCCTACGCACCGTACCCCTGCAATCAAGGGGTGCACTCGCGTACCCGGGGGGTCTGTGTCGCACATGGTTCGAGTCGAAATATGCTTTTATGGATGTTTTAAAGTCTAGTAGGAAAGGAGTCGTACGGAGTGTTGTCGTAACGAATTGTACTTGCTGGTTCTTAAAAAGCTGCTTCAATCCATACGGACGTCGCGTACTGCGTGTTCCGAATGTGATTTGTACGTATTTTCAAGTCGCATGGTCTTTCGTACGATTCGTACGGAGATCTGCTATGGCTTCGGATCGTACTTCATCGTACGTACAGTGACCTTGAAGGTGTACGATTCGTACGGGAAAAATGCTCCGTACGGCGATTCGTAGGGGATTTTACGGAATCGGAATTGACCCCAAAATGTAGGGCTCCAAACACACTACACATACTAATGTTGCAGTTTTCTCTAATCAGAATGTACTTAACAATTCAGTCCATCATTGTTTTATGTAATGTAAAAAAATAAATGACACTTCACTTCAATCACTACACTTCACTCAGGAACTCAAAGGGACATTCTAGCCTGTGTATTTAAAAAACAGTTATACAGATTTACAAATACATTTTAAACATGTACCTGCCAGCAACTCCAGTTCCTCTGGTGAGAAGGCTGGGGCCCTGTCATCTACTCTTTCTGGCATTGTGGCCCCCAGATGTCGGAAACAGCAGCAAACATTGAGCAGGTCTTGTTAGCTGCAGTTCTAGGAGACAGGTGAGCTTTTTTTGAAAGGTTGCGTACATATACATGACGTAGGTGATTTTCAGCGATGACAGACACATCCATTGGCTGTCCTATTTTGCTTTAACACACGTTAGCCTATGGCTGGGTTTATCGTGGAGTTTCACACCCACTAGATGGTCCACTACCGCAGTGGTCGACTAATTCCAAATGTCCTGCTGGAATAGTGTGTTTGTGAATGTGAAGTGCATCACAACTACTTAAAATGGTGGCTACTTTGTTAAGAATGTTAAAAATGCTAATGTACTTCAATTGTTTCTGTACTCTGCCGTCGCCAGCCCCCTGACCTGCCATGGAGAGTCTGTCTGCTGCAGCACAGGGACAGGGGATGTCTCCTGACAATACCATGGGCAAAACTGCCCGACAGCTGATCTTCTCTGAGGCCCTGAACCTGCCTCTCATTATGTCCATCCACACGGGCACAGCCTACTCTGCACCGGACCAGTCTCGACCCACTGCAGATAGCATCCCGGACACCACCATGGAGTGCATTCTACAGGAGATCACTGCTGTGGGCCGCAGCCTGGAGGGCATGGATGCGAACATCTCAACACCGACGACCAAATCTAAATCCATCCGCTCCAACCAGGGTGGATGGTCTGACCCAACGAGTTTCCATGCTGGAGGACTGCTTCAATGCCCTGCTAGGGTGGGATCAGGAACTATTAATCCTCCGCAGCAAGGTAATAGACTTGGCGGACCGCAGACGGTGGGTCAATGTGTGCTTTTTTGGATTGCAGGAGTTTGCGGAGGGGCCAGATGCCAAAACTTTCCTTAAAGACACACTACCGATGCTCACCGGCCTTACCTTTGACCCTCCTTTAGAGATACAGCGAACTCACCACATAGGTCTGCCAAGGCGGGGAGTGCCCACAAGTCCACGGCCCATCATAGCCTGTTTCCTGCATCACAAACAGACCCAACAGTTGATCTCAGAAGCCGAAACTCAAGGCCCATAAATCTACAAGGGGCATGAGGTGCGGTTGGCAGCAGGCTTCTCCTTGTCTCCTTGGAGACAAATGAGTGTTGTAAAGCCTTCCTTTCACTCAGCCCCAAGCTCCGGCAGCTGGACATTAAATATGGACTCTTCAAACCTGCCCCTTTAGGGTCAACAAGGACGGAAACTCAAAAGAATTCTTTGACCTGTAGGACCTGCGCTGCTTCCTTGCCGACCTTTCCACCCAGCGCATGGACATTGCCTCTTCATCTACCACAGAGGGTCATGCCCTATCATTGTTATCCCATACCGCCGATCCAAGCGGCCTCCGGTAGAACTCCAGGGGCTCTCAGCCCAGGGGCAGAGATCAAGACAGAGCGGCAGGAGCCAGACTCTCCAGGTAGTGGCTGCACTCACAAACGTGCGGAATAGGGACAAATCCAGTTCTCCCTTTAAGCCCGCCTCTGCTCCGGAGACTGAGCCCTAAGGACTGAGTAGCCATGGTGACTCCGATGTCAGGAGGGACAGAATCTGGAGTGTAGAAAACCGAAGACGACAGATGGCTGAGTACCGGCATACCTTCTTGCAGTCTATCTTTTTCTTCCTCATTTTTATAAATGTTTCATGCCTTTCTCACTGTTTTTTCATTGTTTCTTTGGTGCCACGGTTTGCTTATCATGTATTCCACTGCAGCTAGCATGGTGCGCAGTCCCTTGCTCCTTGATCACTAGGAGCACCAACGCATTTACCTCTCAACTAGGGGCGGCATGCAATCCCCCGCTATTCCCCACCTATGCGGCCACGTGCTCCCCATACCCCACTCATTGAGAGTTTAGATTCCAAGGTAACTTGTATGTACATACTTGCTCATACACTGCTCCTCTACAGCACATCCTGCCTATGGCATCGCCATCCCGACGACCTGAGGGCCTCAGACTCATGGACACTTTCTACCCCTGCAAGTCCATATCTGCACATCCATGTACCTTCTAACCCTGACCCAAGAAGGGGCCCTCCTTATGCATTGCATTCTCAAGCCTAGACCCACAGCACAAAGTTTAGAGCCCCAGGTACTGCGCTTTCTGCTGCACTTCTCCTGCACAACCCAAACACTGATTCCCTCCTTTCACCTCCCACACTTCCTTCCTCTATTGCATCTAAGTGTCACAAGACCTACCATCGCGCCCCGGCCATTGGACGCCTGCAGGTGCCCTTTTTCGGGCCCTGCAGTTGTCCCCTACCCACCTATTCCCTCTCCTTCCTACCTGAGCACCCCCTCATTTCCTCCCTACCCCCCACTTCTCCCACCCTCTTCCCACCCCTCCATCCCACTTTCTTCCCCTTGTGCCCTTTACCCTCGTCCCTCTCTCAACCATTACCTGGCCCACTCTCCCCCCAATTTTTACCCTCCTTCCCCCACTCCTGCCTTCTGACTGTTCGCATTCCTTTGCCACCTGTGTCACCCCCACACACCGGCATGCCATTCTCTCCCTCCTGGCTGACACTCGCCACCCACGTAATCGCTTCCATCCTCGTGAGAACCGGGGCTCCACATGACTGCACCCACACCGCACCCTTCAATATTTGCGCATTTTTTCTTGGAACGTCCAATGCCTCACACGCTATATGAAACAGAAAAAGGTGCTCTTGAATCTGCATGCTAAAAGTGCAGATGTGGCCCTGCTGAAGGAGACACACCTGAACGACCTAGAAGCCGACAAACTGCGTTGCGACTGGATGTGGAAGGTAATACGCAGCAGCACTTCGACACCCTCCACTGCTGCAAATAGTCCACAGCAGACATGTGGAGTAGCGATACTCCTCCGCAAATTGTTGGCCGTCACGGTTGTTAAGACATGGTCTGCCTGGATGAAAGATATTGGCAGATATGCATTTGCCAAGCTGAGGGTGGGGGATAAGTCTCTGTGTGTGGGTTCAGTATACACACTGAAAGGGGCCAAACGCGCCTTCCTCCTCCAGTTAAATCCCCTCCTTGTGGAGATCAGCACATCTAAATACATCATCGGTGGGTATTGGAACCTTGCTTGCAACACAGTTTTGGATAGGACAGGTCTATAAGACAAGGGAAACGACGTGGATAGAGCATTACTCGGAGATATCACCTCCGACGACGGCCTCGTCGATCACTGGCATCTCTGCCACCCGACGGAAAAAGAGTTTACCTTTGTGTCCTCGGTGCATGGCACACAAACCAGGATAGACTATTTTCTCATCTCCTACCGTAGTGGTTCTTGTTGGGGAATTCTGTATACTAGAAGCAGCCTTGTCCAAACACTACCCAGCCCTACTGTCTTTAGATGTGGGCTTGACCTCCCC
Source organism: Lissotriton vulgaris (assembly GCF_964263255.1). NCBI lineage: Eukaryota > Metazoa > Chordata > Amphibia > Caudata > Salamandridae > Lissotriton > Lissotriton vulgaris. Next base: position 20,704 of record NW_028243259.1, read on the forward strand.
AGACTGTAAACCATGGTGCATAAACTTACAAAGATACCACTTATTTCTCTAGATACATGGCAGACACCAAGTACTCCGTAAACTCCCACAGGGTGCTCTGGGCAGCCGCGAATGCAACCCTTCATGGCCAACTAAGGAGGGACGCCGCCATGGCGACCAAGCGGGTGCCTCTACTCCTCCCACCCCACTGTGCCCAATCACCATCATCTGGAGCAGGCCGATATGGCCCTTAACATCTTTATATCTCCAAGGCAGAGTATACCCTCCAGCGCATGAAATGGAGGCACTAGGAGCAGGGGGAGAAGGAAAGCCATCTGCTAGCGGCCCAGCTCTGGAAATAGGAGGCTGCCAAGGACATACCGGCTATCAGGTCGACGAGCGGGGAGATACTCACCCAACCCCAGGCCTAATGAGTTTGCGTCATTTTATGGCACACTATATGCCCCAGAGCCACCGGCAGGTGCAGATCGAATCACAGTATTTCCCGAGCAGGTCGACCTCTCACGCTTAAAAAACTAGTGTTGAGAGCTCTTAGCGGGAATAATTAGTAAGGAGGAGATAGCAGCAGCCATTTCCAAGCTACCCTATCACAAAGCCCCTGGAGAGTATGGCTTCCTGGCTGAATTGTACCGATGGGCAGGGGAAGAGGTGATCAACTCGCTCCATGCGGCCTCCCAAGAGGCAGAGCGGATGGCCTCTTTGGGATCGCTCTCTAACAGGGCTGTGATTGGGGTCCTCCCCAAACCGGGAAGGGATCAGTTGCTGTGTGGTAGTTGCTGACCCATATCTCTCCTAAAAGGTGACATTAGGATCATTGCAATCACGCTGGCTTCACGCTTAAAATCGGTCCTCTCATCCCTCAGTCATAACTCGCAAGTCGGTTTTGTACTGGGTCATATCTCCAGGAATCAACTCCGAACCCTGGAACATACTCTCTGGACTGCCTGGAACCTTCCTGTGGAGGCTGTGGCTCTATCCCTAGATGCCAAAAAGGCATTTGACTGCAGAAGTGGAGAAGTGGAGAAGTGTGGCTCAATAGTTAGAGCGGCAGACCCTGATGCAGAGGTCTGGCCCGGACCAGGGTTCATTTCCCGCCTCGGTAGGTCTTGGGCTCAATTTCCCCGGACCTGATAATACTCCCCTCGGTGCCTATTCTAATCATGGGTCCCACTCTGCAACTCTGGGCAATAGCTTGCTTAATCTCCACAATGGCCCCAACAGCGCTAGGATGCCTGGCTTCACCTTGGGGGTGCCCAGGAGTGGGAACTTCATAGGGAAAGGCCAGGAAGGGTTCCACAGCGGTATGTGCACAGTGCCTTGAGACCCCTTCGGGGTGATTTGTGCGCTATATAAAAGCACTACATTTACATTTACATTGAGTGGGGTTACCTTTTAGCCACCATCATACAGCTTGACCAGGCAGGACAGTTTATCTCCAAGGTACGGCTGCTATACGACAGCCCAAAGGCCCAGGTCCACTGAGTGTTCATTTCCGGCCCCTTCCATATCCAGAGGACATAACACGCCAAGGCTGCCCACTCTCTACACTTCTATGCCTACTAGTAATGGAACCCTTGGCCTCCATCATTTGCCACTCACCGCTCATAGCCCACATACTCATAACAGCAAGTCTCTCAAAAGTATATCTCCATCCTGTTCACCCTGTGGGATCTTTGCAACTCCCTTCCAGCATTACTGGAAGTCATAGACAACATTTCGGCCCTTTCTGGGTACAAGGTAAAATGAGACAAGAGTGAGGCACTCCTGTGTCGACTTGCACCACAAAGGCAGCAATCCACTGATACCCCTTCTGCTGGAAAGATTTTCGGCTCAAGTATTTAGGCATCTTGGTCAACAGGGGCCTAACTAAGATGGTCACGGACAACCTGACCTCCCATCATCATACAGATGAAACAGGGCTTTGATAAATGGTTCCCGCTGGGTTTTACTATGTGGGGTAGTGCCATAAGAAGCTCGTTCTTCAATGACGAGACACATCAAATGCTTCTTTCAGTTTCCATAACATGAGGATTTTGTAAATGTGAAGAGAGAGTTTTATGCTTTGGGTTGCGTATCACCTGTGGTTGGAACATTTGATGGCACACATATAGCTTGTTTCCCCTGACCAGCCCATGATTAATTTGTACTACAGAACAGCAGAATACCCCTGCAAATGTAACATTGTGTACCTGAGAGGGCCTGGCTTGTTGGTAAGTACATTCTGTCAATAAATGTTGTTTGGTTAATTTCCGGTTTAATTTTCTACAATAGTAATATTTTTTGGGCTATTGTTTTTTGTCATAAAGACTCAGCTTATTCTAACCAACCATGGTTCTTGGCACTGCTGAGTAATCCAACAACACCAGGAGAAGTCCACTTCAATGAGGTCTATGGAAGAACAAAGTCGGTGGAGCAGGGGTTTGGGTTCCTAAAGGCCAGATTTTGCTGTCTGGATAAGATTGGCAGAGCCCTCCTCTACTCACCCGATAATGAATGCCAATTCACTATGGCCTGCTGCATGTTGCACAACATAGCCCTAAGACGGAACATCGCATACATTGTATAGGATAGAGACCAGGAAGAGCCATTGGGTGAGAATGTTGAAATGCTAAATGAAGATGATAGTGGTGAAGAAGAAGGAACTGATTTACGTCAAGATGGTATTGACAACTTCCTCACATGAGTGTGAGTACATATTTACAGTTTTAGTAATTAAATGTTAAATCCAACATTCAATCTAATGAGGATGACAGTCTATGATCTGTATTTTTTAGAAATGGCAAGTTAAGCAAAATCCCGGACAAAGCTGTTTGTTGATCAAAGTTTTGACACATTGATTACTGTGTTCATTTACATTGTTTATCTTAGATTGTCCTTAGAAATTGGGTCTTCAAAATAGTTCATTAGTACTGTGTCTATTTTGTAATGTAACTTAAAGGTTTTTTGCTTTTTTCTGTTTTAGGTTCCTTCACCATGTCATCTTCATTTGGGCATTTCAAAGTTGTGACATTTGCTGTTATATGCTGCGGTTGCAAAGTACAAAGGCAACATGGCCTGATCCTGTGAAAGACATACAGACTTTTAATGTACAAATCTTGTGGAAAGACAACTTGCACAGTGAATGAATGAAAGTTTTGAAGATTGCATTAGACTTGTGTTTTGTTGAATGTTGCCACCAAGGCAGTATGTGTTGCTCAAATTGCTCTAACCACATGTGGTAGCCAAGCCAAATCATACTAATCTCCCTTTACATTGGCAAAACACCTCTTTTTGTGGTAAGCTGTTCTTGTGCCTCATCTTTGTAGAAAGAACTATTTGTAGCACGCCACTGAATGTTGGTTGTGACATTACACCAGATACTGCAACAGTGTATACGAATGATCCTATGGCCACAAAATGCGGTACTGTCATGATTCTGAGTATTGGTGCCATTGATGTTGGTTCCTATTGTGAGCCAGAAGATCTGACTCCAGCTGATGACATAAATCAATCATTGTTTGGCTATTGAATCTGATTTTTTTGATTATATCCCATCATTCCATGGTGGCATGGTCTAGAACTGTAAATGTAAAAATGGCACTGAGTATTTGGGCTATGCATGTGTTGAATTGTTTTTGGTAAACTATGACAAACAAATATCTATTACATTTTCATACAATATTAGATGTTTATTTGTGGTTTCTATTCTTTGTTGCCATTTCTGAAATATGTGAGGAACATTTACTACATGGAAATTATTTATGAATGAAAATTCTATTTTGTGTCTACATTTAAAAATGTATGATGGAAAGAAAACAATAAAGTAGTTGAGAAAAGTAATACAACACCAGTGCTTGACTTTGTTAGTTTTGCATTTATTATACAAAACCAAATACACTTAAACTGGATAGAAACAATAAAGCACACAAACAAAAAAAATAAAAAGTCAGTCCTGTTGAATGAACCTATTGTTGAAGAGCCATATTTGTTTGAAGTCCAATGTACAAGATACATCTGGCATCAGAAAGGTAAATGTGTCCAGAAAATAGTTCACAGGGTGATGGGTAGTCACACACTGGAGGAAATTAGGTTCAGCATTTCTTGGAGGTGGTGTCTTACCATCCTCTCCTAGTAGTCTGAATGAACGTGTACTACTGCAGGGGGCTGGTGGATCCACAGTTGCAGGGACTCAAGTGGCTGCAGTTGTTTCCTCTTGTGGCAGGGCCTGCCTTACTGTGGCTGATACAGATGTAGTTGGCACAGATGTTGTTGGACCACAAAAAGGGGAAGATGGTTTTGGAAAAAGCCTGCACAAATGATTGAATATGCCATGCAGCATCCCAATAAGGGACCCCATATTGGAGTTGTGATTTTCCATCTGAACATTGAGCTCCCTCTGCAACTGCTTCATCTTCCGAGCTCTGTAAGGACCTGACCCATCATGTCTTGGAGTTTATGGAAGGACCCCAAGACTTGACTGATGGTGTCTGGGTGACAGTTAACCCATTGGCCTCACTTTGTTGGCCCATAGGTTCCCTCGCATGACCCTGACCCCGCTACCATGTGACTTTGACCCAGTGTGCCCCCAGCCTACTAGTCCTGGCAGAACTTAAAGAGGTGTTGGTGGTGTCGGGTGATCAGCAGTAGGGACTGGCGGACACAAGATTGGGGTGATGTTGCTGTGGACATTGGAAGTGGAGGTATCCATGGCCTGAGATATGTTAACAGCTGGGGTTGGATGTCCAGGAGTGGATCGAGTAAGACCAGATGGGCCAGCCAGGTCCTCATCATCCAGACTTACAACAGTGGAGTCCTCACTGAATCCTTGTTCCGTGTGTGAAGGTCTCCTCAGTGGCAGGTGTTTGCTCATGGACTCTCAGTGTTGGACCTATTATTAATGAAAAATAAACTATTAAAAGTCTGGATTATACATCAAATGTGTTTAAAACTAAAAAGGTAGCAACCTAAAAGGAAAACAATATTTAACATAATGATTGTATGTTTTAGTGGTATTATAATCAACAAAAAAAACAGTTTCAATGACACACAGAAGTAAATGAGAAAAGCAGGTAAAACGTTGTCCTGAAATGACAAAAATAAAATAATTACAAAGTATACTTTAAATATATCAAACATTCCAAACAGCACAGTATAGAGAGAAATATGAAATCAACCATTCAAAAGCATAGCATGTTGACTATTACACAACCTAAAATGATATATAACACTAATCATCATCTAAATATAGCAGAATACACTTTACAAAAGCACCACTTATGTTCCGCATACAAATTTACGTACCCTACTATTTTGAAATCTGCCGACTTTTCTTTGTGAAACACATGACTTCAATTCTATAGCATAACAAGGAAAGGACACTTTAGAAATTTAAGCATTGCAATATTTTTGAAACTTAGCATGGACTATTGATTGATAAATACATTACATATGTGCAAATGTTGTAGAAAAGAGAGAATGAGCAAGATAATATAGCAATCTTATTTTCACAAAACCAAAACAAGGCATCATGGTAGTTTTAGTTATTTCAATTATATATGAAAAACACTTACAACATTGAAAGGTAAACATACCTTGTGAAAATATGCAGTTAAAAATAACACACATTTACTATGTAAAACACATATGTGAGGTATGTTAGTTGGTGTAAAAACACTTACTGTAATCTTAAATGAAAAATAATGCATTTCAACACACAAACAAGACACAAAATAGATGGATACAAATATATATAGATTTCTATGTTTGCAAAAGGTGCGAAACACATTAGCAAGGAGCTAAATGAAAAGTAATACGGACATTTAGGCTTAGTGACACATTCAACAGCCTAACTTACCAGTCTCCACTCTACCAGGGATTCCTGTCAAGCCTTAATGATGTAGGATCTGCAGGGTCTTCTCCTCCCAGGGATGAAGTTGTAAGACTGGTCTGGGAGAAGCACCACTAGTCCTCTGGGCTCAAGGTGATGCTTGGAGGCCAGGGAATGCACTCTCCACAGCAGGTCGTTGGACCTCTTCCTAATTTCCTTCAGTGTGTGCAGGTTGTTAGCTTCGGCATTCACTCTGTCACTATTCTAGCCCACATGTGCCTTTTCTGAGTTATATGCTTGTATTTTGTACTGGGGCTCCAAACAATTGTGGCTCTGCTCGAATAAGTTCACCCACCATGTCTAACAATTATCTCTCTGCGAAATGGGGATTTTTCTTCCTTGCCGTTATCTAAATTAACAGATTTGAAATATATTAAGTGACCCACAAAAAAATATATGAAAGAAGGAAACAGGGAGGAGAAACAGGGAAAGCAAAACAAGACCCCTGACTTACCTGACAAAAGTTCAACTTCAAAATGTTGTGGTGCAGTGGAATAGTGAAAGAATATGGTCTGAAATGGAGTGTATTTTATAGTGTGGTGTGCAGGTGAAAGCAATTAGCCAAATACCATCAGGTGTGTGTTTCTTGTATCTATCCTACAGCCACAGGAATTGTTCACAACAGATTCAGTCCATTGGCAAACTACTACTAGAACACTGCCAGCACAACTATGAAATCTACATAGGGTCGGCACAACCCCTCTGCCCTGACAGCGATGGAGTGCTATTCACCAGCAGTGAAGTCCGCTGCGTATGCAGTGGTGACCCACATACACAACAGTTAACACTCTGTCGAAGCGGACGTAGATTCAGCCTGCATACATCTAAATAGGGCAAGCGGGATTCCATCAGCTTGATGGAGTACTTGGATACTTCACCGGAGAGTGACATCGGTAGTCCAGCCAAAATCTAAATCAGGCCCTTAGAATAATTTTGGGAAATTGTCTAATACTAAGCATGCATAATGTACGCAAGCCTTATTGTGCATGCATAGGGGGAAATTTACTTTTTTAAGATAAGTGACATACACCTGTTTCTACTGGCATGCATAAATCACTTGAAGAAACCAGAAGTATTGGTAAACAGTGCAAAAATGAGCCAAAGTACACCCAGCTGAAGTCATAAACAGTACATGGTTTAAGATTAATTTGTCTTTGTGATTCACACCCAGGTTTCCAGATCCTTGACTAATGCAACTATTGGAAATATCTCCTAAAAGGTGTTGGACAACCCCATTTAATGTTGTTATTGATCTTTCATCAACAAATAAATGTTGAGACTATTTTTTCAATTCTAGTTTACATATGTTTGAACAATGTATTCTGGGAATATGCAACACTCTATAAGTATGAAATGTATTTCTCTCATAGATGAAAGCCTGTTTAAGACTTCGATTTAGGCTATTTCTGCTACCTGTAGGCAGGCCTACTGCTTCCAATGCATAATCTTTCTTTAGATTGGGCTTTGGGTCAGACACTTTCTCATTATTTGAAGGTTTTATTGTCAATCTCAGTTGTTTAGTTTTGGCTCCAGGGCTTTACTTTCTATTCATTTGTTTGTCCCACCCAGAAGCAATTCAGTCTCCCAGTGTTCTGGTGGATGAGTTGCATACTTCATCCAATGCCTTGATGGGACTGATTTATTGTGTCTTCAGTACTCCATATGAAGGCATTTGTATCCTTCCCCTCTGCCCCAATTGTACCTGTGCCCCATGACTGCTCTCTGTTTACTCACTTCCCCTCCATGTTCCCTGATACTTCCCATCCAATTTATTGTGCTGTTGTCCATTTTATATAGATATATAAGGCCCAGCAGCTGCAGTGTGCTACCGAACTGCTCACTTTGTTAGTTTGAGTACACTTTTGAATTCATTTTTTTACTTTTAATTTACTGTTCTAAAATGGCTGACGGCCAAGTAACAACAATAAATGACTACCATAGGTCACTACACATCTACATGCACGTTTCACAACACCAGTGCGAAGTGGAGGACGGTCTTTCTGCCTCAACACAGTCAAACTTTGAAATTCACTTCCTCTGACCATCTGATCCATAGACAATGTGCTGTGCTTTCATAAACAACTCAAGACATAGCTTTTTAAGGTCTGACCTGCTAGGTGGCACTTCTGGCCTTAGTGGAATACTCATTCTCAACTTGCGGCTGGGATGCCTACATGTCACCATGCACTTTAAATTCCATAGCATAGGTGCGCTCATGCATCACAATACATACATGCACAAGCATCACGATACACTTGTATACGTTTTTGGATATCTCAGAATGGGTTTCATTTAATTTAAAACCCATTGCAAAATTGCCAACCATGCATCTGCAGACACATAGCATACATTAGGACATATGAGTGTTTATTTTGCCTTAATACATACCATTTGGCAAAATTGCATTCGCAAACTACCAAAGTCTGCGAATTTCGGCGTTTGCGAATGCAATTTTGCTCAATACATATGGCCCCAAGACTTTTAGATTCAGGAGCTATTGGAGTTGCCAGTGTTTGTTTCAACTTCTAAAAGGATTACATCTCACAGCATAAGCAAAATTTTAAGACAGACAATATTGCGAAAAAATTAGTGCTACTTGGAATACTGCAAAACAGATATCAGGTGTCTCAGAGTCAGAATGTAAAAAAGCAAGAGTTTGATTACTACCTTACCTCAAATTCACATAGTACTAATAATGTGTCATTGGGCAGTTTCAACATTAGTTTTCATGGCGTTCTTTGACAACAACCTATACATTTTCACAACTTTTGCTATTTCATCAGCAATTTGCTGTGTTGTGATTAATCTGTTGTCTTATTTTTCCTATGGGCAGATGAAATGCAACGTACTATAATAAATAATATAGGCAGTGTGGAACATTTTCTCAGCACATATCAAGTACATATGTCTCTTCAGTTCAGGGTATGGATATGTAATGAGAAATTATAACCAGATAATACATAGTGTTGTCCTATATAGTACTGCATTTAGCAGCTTGAATTATATGCAAGTGTTTTTCCCTGCTTGGTCTGAAATCTGGTTAATTGGAATACTATATTAACCTAAGAGCACCTCGTACTGGGATCTTCAAATTCTTGTCATAGGAGTACGAAATATCGGCATCCCCTCTGCCATGGGGTAGAATGAAAGCATTAGCTCTCATGTTCAGCATTCAACCACAGATAATGTGATTTAAGAAGTTATAAACCAAGATGTAATCTACAAAGCAAACCCAGAACATGTATCACTCTTCTTGTATGCTGTCTACTCCCACTAGTCTCACCTTTCTAAATCCTTCCTTTTAGACCTCTAATTGATTTTGTATGACATTGTATCAAGAGACATTGTTGTTTTTGCACTGTTAGGATCTACACAGCTACTGTCACTCTCACCAGTTAGTAATTGACAACTCCATAGCTGTGTCATTTCTTGAAATGTGACTAACTCACCTCAGAAGACAACCAAATAATTATTTTACTCTGGCTCTCTCACAGAATAGAGTCATGTTCATAATTTATACTGGATCCTCAATAGTGGAAAAAAAAACAGTTGCTCCCTCGTGCCAGCAATTCTGCATAGCAAATATCCATATCTTCAATTTAACCATACTCTCCACTGAGTTGAGCTATTTCTTAAATGTATTAGCTCTTCTTCATAGAGGGGAGCCACATCACTTTAATGCAGTCTTCTTGGATGATCGTTTTTTTCCACACCAGGTCTCTGGAGTGGGATTTGTGAAATGAGGATGACCATGTGCAACATCTTCACCCACCTGGAAGACCTGCCAACGATGATACAGTAACAGTCTGGTGCCATGGGGAACATAGACAAAAGTCTCCAGGCGGTTATGAAGGAGCATTGTGAACATTTCCAGGTGTCATGCTGAAGTGTGCTTGGCACCAGGCCATGATCATGCAGCTCATACCTCTCAAAGAGACAAGAATCCAAGCTGCAGGGCCAAGCCAGGTGCCTCAGAAAACGGGGGTTCGACAAATCTTGGTAGGCCCAAATTAGGCCTGGGCGGTAAATTCCGTTCGCGGAATTTGCAGAATGTGGGTAATTGTGCGTTCCGCAGAGAACGAGAAATTGCCCAAAATTCTGCATTCCCTGACTTCGTGAAACTTTTGCTTGTTCGCATTCTCAAAATGCGTGTTCGCGAGATATTTCCCCCCGAGCATGCAAACAGCGATTGCAAACAGTAAAAAAGCATCGTGAACAAGCAATTTCGCGTGTTCGCGGAATTTCTGCTTGTTTGCAGAATTTTTTTACCATTTCGCAGAGATTTGCGTAACGCGATTACTCAAATTCCGCCCCACCCCTAGCCCAAATCCCTCAACCAGCCATGGCGTTTCTGGGTGAAATTTCTTGAGAATAGGTATATCTAAGGCAGAGGACTTTAAACTTTCTGATGCCGACACCCCCTTGTCAAACCTTTTTAGGCATAAGGACACCCTTCTGACAAAACTTTCTAGAAACTGGTACTCCTTATCATCAACAACTATCGACAACCACAAATGACCCTGTTAGACCTGGCATATTTTGGCATGTTTCCCCTGTTTTTTTCCTTTCTGACCTCCTAGTTTTGACTCTGTTTTTGCTAGTTTAGTGTCTCTGTGCACTTTCTCCCAGCTGTTCAGTGTTAAATTGCAGGTGCTCCTATTGTAAATTGTATTGTGGATTGGTGTTTCCATGATTGGCATGTTTGACTTACTAGTGAGTCCCTAGTACAGTGCATTGAGGGTGCCAGGGCCTGTAAATCAAATGCTGCTGGTGGGCCTGCAGTATTGATTGTGCCACTCACCCAAGCAGCCCTGAAAAGGGTTATCAGACCTGCCACTGCAGTGTCTACGTGACGTTTGTAACTGTCATGTCGACCTGGCAAGTGCTCCCGCTTGCCAGGCCCCTGTTTTCACAGTTCTTACATCTATATCACCCCTAAGATAGGCCCAAGGTACCCCTGTGGGCAGGGTGCTGTGTATATTAGAGGTAGGACAGGTACTAGTGTGTGTGACATGTCATGGTAGTGAATTAGAGTGTGTTTCATTTTTCACTATGGAAAGGCTATCGGTCTCATAGGATAGAATGGGAGTTTACTTATAACATCTTATAAGCATATCTTCCCATTGGGACAAGATAGAGAATTGGGGTTTGGTATGACTGAACTCAGAATATAAAAATGCATCTTTCAGTAAATCAGATTTTTATGTTCTGTGTTTGAAAATACCACTTTTAGAAAGTAGGTATTTTCTTGCTTAGCCATCCTGTGTGCCTCTGCTGGGTTTGTGGATTGATTGTCTGGCTTTGAAGTGACAGGGGCTGGGGATGTGAATTCTCATCTGACAGCCACTGGGGGTGGGGGGGGGGGGGGTGGGGGGGGATGGACTGGCCGTGGCGGGAAACAGGAGTTTCCCCGGTGGGCTGCCAGGGTGCCGGTTTTGGGCCCCTGGGGGGCCGTTTTTGTTACAAGGAGTCGGCAATATCGGCCTCTTGTAACAAAATTGACTGAAACCAGCCCTCGCAAACAGCTAGGCCGCACCCCCTCAGCAACCCCAGGGGCCGAGCAGTTTGCCTGGGTCAGTTTCAGTTCCCAGCCCAGCCATGGTGGTCGAGGTGTGTCCTGCCTTTCTTGGATGAGTCAGTGCTGGGCTGAATAGACCTGGGCTGTATTTATAGTAGTGGGAAGAGATTTCTTTGCACCTGAACGGGCCAGGTCTGCCTCGGACAATGCTGTCTCCACCTCCTGCCAGGAAGCTGGGCCAGAGAGCATGGAACTGGTATGGGCTGGGTACAGGCACTCTCTGCCCAAAAGCACAAAGAGAAACTGAGTATAAATATTCGGGGCCAGATCTTTAGAACTTGCTGGAATCAAGGGACCTGCCAAGAAGAAGAGCTGGAAGAACTGCCAAGAGGAGTACTGGCCTACAGTTGCTGCTGCTGCCTTGGGAAGTGAAAGGACTGGACTGGACTGAACTTTCTTTACTTGTGCTGAGCATATCCAAGGGCTTGAAGTAGAGCTTGCCTCCTGTTCTGAAGTTTTAGGGACCGCAAAGCCTTCACTGACATCTGGGTACCGCCTGTGGAACCGTGGTTTCAGTTGCCAAAGAGGGGGAAAAGCAACCGATTCACTCACTGGCTCCATGTCCTGAAGGCACCGCAGAGGGCATGCCTCATCTCGCACTGCAACCCTGGTCTCACTGACGACGACTGCTGCCGAGCTGTTGCTTGCACTGTGACCTGTCACTTCACTTCGCCGCCCTGGTCTCATCGAAGCTGTTGCTGACTTCGACATCTGTGACTGCACTGTGGCTTGGGGGCACTGCCCGTAAGCCTTGCAACACACCACCCCGTCACACACCGCAGTACGGAGCGACCGTTGCCAGCTCCCTGCAGCCGGCACTTTCACCTGTAACGTGATCTGTCAGCAACGCAGCAAGCACCGCCTTCACTCTGCACCACAGCCCTGGTCTCACCAATACCGCTGGATGATCGCCACCCAGCCGCTGCCTGCACCTCGACTTGTGGGCACCGCATGCCGCACCACTCCGCTTCACACCGCAACCGCGATGATGGCCAAGACGGGCCCGCACCAACATCATCGGCCGCAATGAAAAGGTACTGTTTACGAGTCTGTGGACACCCCGACTGACGCGGTCAGATGGAACTGTTGGATTCTGTTGTTCTCAGCACCATAGTAGCACAGGACGCACCTACCAACTTCAAGAAACTGAATTTTTCAGGTTATTCTTGCAAAGTGCATATTTTTAAGCACTTTATGTTGGGTTTTTTATCATTTTGGTATTGTTTTGAATATATAAAGCATTCGATATTTTCTAAACTGGTGTGGTATCCTTTTGAAGTGTTTTCACTGTATTAGTGTGGATTATGTAAAAATCCTTTACGCACTGCCTCTGAGATAAGATTGACTGCTCATGCCAATTTACCAGGGGGGTGAGCAGGGGTTACTTCAGTAGTTTATCCCTCATACCCTGACTAGAAGGAAGGATCCCTACTCGGACAAAGGTGCAAACCATTGCCAAGTAGAGACCTCCATTTCTAACATCCCCCAATCACCACAGCAAATGATTTTTCCAGTGAGGAAATTATATTAAACAGTGTTTAGCAAACAAAAGGTCATTGAGCGTATGGGTGTAGCCAAAGGTGTAGCTAAAAACAAAGGGCCTCATTTATGAGGAATTGGCGTAGGGTAGCACCGCAAGTCTTCTTGCGGCGCTGCCCTGTGTCAATGTGAAAGGGCAGGAATGTACCGTATTTATGAAATATGGTGCATTCCACTCCTTTTCCCTTGCATTGGTGCACAAATTGCTGCCTAGCACCAACATAGGCAGGATTTTTTTTTGTACGGGAATGGGCACCTTCCTTCACCAAAACAATCCTGAGGGGCGTTTTCCTATTTCGATGTGAGCTGCAGAATGCAGCACACATGGAAAGAGGAAAAAATGAGGAGCAATGAAAACATTTCTCCTTGTTACGCCTCCACTGGGGAGGCGTCCGTTTTTTAAGCTGCCCCAGGTTTACGTGATTTTGTAAATACGGGGCAACATTGAAATTCATGGGCTTTGCATGGGAACCTCACGCAAAGCCCATGGAACACTTCCTTGACGCAGAGTAAGGAAACACAGTGACTTGCGCTGCTATGTCTTACTCCATATCAATGAGGCCAAGCAAAGCCATGCAGGGTGACTTTGCACTGCCTCATAGGTATGGTTGAGACGCTAGCCCCACCGGGAGCATAAAAAAAAATTATGCACTGCAGAGGCAAGCCTCTTATAAATAAGCCCCAAATATTTCACCATCAGGTATCAACATATGAAATAATGGGCAGCGTAAATAAAAAATAAATTTAAAAAGTTATTGCTCAGTGGGAAATGCACTGTAGTACATTATGAAACCTCTATTAGTTAATGCACTGCAGAGGTCTGTGTGTAACCAGAGAACCACAGAATTAAATATTGATTGATGCAGTGGATAATAGTGATGTTTATTTTTGGTGCTACGAAGTCACAGCCAGTGACAGAAGGCACTGTGAATATGTAAATCATTTTTTTTATACTTGTATTACACACAGGGTAAGATAGAATGCTGCAAAACGTGCAAATAGTTTAATGATAAAATGGTGCTTCTCAAATGTAGATTTTAATAATATCAGAGTGTACGTAATGAAATTTTTATTTTACATAACTGTCCCTTAAACACCTATTTAGGGACACTAAGGGCTGTGTAAATGCAGTTAAATTTAAAAGCAAGAATTCCCAGCCCAGTTGATAACTCTTTGCACTTCAAAAAAACAAATCTTTGACATCACAAAGAGCTAGAACTGCTCCCAAAGATCCTTTACACTTGCAGATTAACTGATAAGGCACATTTGCCTTTCATTCGGGCAAGCAGCTGATAACGATCTAAAGTAGCTGTCCCAGGGAAAAGTGAAGTTGGGAAATCTGCAACCCCCTTCCCAGGACTCCACAACCCCCCTGGGGGTCCCGTCCCACAGATTGAAGACCTCTGATCTAAGGACTTAGCTTAGACAATGTCTATAAAATTCCCTGTTGCTCCTGAGTCCAGTTAATGCCACTGGGTAACATATATATTATTACCCCGTCGTCACATTTCCATAGGAAATTGATTTTTTGGTTTACTTCTAACTTTGGTGCAGTTTGATAAACCTTCACAGAACTTTCCAGAAGAAAAAGTCTCATCCACATCAGCTTCATCCTGGAAAGTTTTAGGCTGAACTGGCCATTGTAAACTTGAGCACCGATACCATGGATGGAATTAAACCAAATTTGACAGAAAGCAAGATCGTTTCCCAGATAGCGTGCTTTTTGTGATTTGGTATAAATCTATTCAGTAGTTTTTGAGAAACTAAGGTTAACAATTCTTGAATATATTGCACTGAGGATCCGGGGATTCAACAGATCTACAGATAAGATCTTGTTGGCTGCCTCAACATCAACAAAGATGTTGCAGAAGCCATTTTAGAACTTGGGGACCCAGTCCCCTGTCCTGCAAAAATAATCAAAATACACATAGGGGGAAGGGTTGGTATACCCTCCCTGAGGTCAAAAACATATTTTTTTAAAACTCTACTTTTAATCTCCATGGATCTGTGGATCTGCGGCCCTGCCAAATAAAAAAAAAAGGGTGACCCCATCTTCCAGTACCCTGGCTTGGTCCTGGAAGAGTGTGGGCAGGGAATGTAAACCTTTATTCCCAGCCATCACGCTCCTGGGAGGGAGGGAAACACATCTTTGCTCCTGCTTGGCGGGAACAGAGAAAGCAAGAGTTGGCCTAGCCAATAGGTCTTGCCTTTGGGACCCTGTAAGTGTTTAGCCAGAGCTATTGGCATTGTCATTGTTTTAAAGCTATGTTGTAGAGCATTGTTGCTGCTGTAAAGCATGTTGAAAAGTAATAATAAAAGAAGTCTTATAACCATTTTTGTAACCTTATATGTAACCAAGAAGACATTATGTACAACTGAACTACCCAATAAAAAAGAGAATAAGCATAAAAATGTCTAGTCTTTTTTTGTCCTTGGAATGCTGGCAACTCCCCCTGCCTTTTCTAATGATGAGGTAGTGCTTAGTGATGATAAGGATGTGTTGAGTGATGTTGTGGTGGTGCACAGTGATGATGTGGTGGTGCTTAGTGATGCTGTGGTGGTGGTGAGGCATGGTGAGGGGGTGGTGTTGCGTTGTGTTTCAGGTGCTACTTACTCGGTGCTAAGTAGGTGCTGAATTCTCTTAATTTGGTGTTGCGTTGAGGTGCTGCTTGTTTGACACTGAGGTTATGTTGCGTTATAGGATATATTTTTTGAGAGATTGCATAAAATTACACAGTACATCTTTTAAGTGCTGAAAGGCAAGCTCAAAAGAAAGCACCACCTCCTCCAAAACCCTCTCCATTGCAGAAAAACTGAAATTATTCTGAAAAGCCTTAATACAAATCTACTCGCAAAACACCTATTTTTCACCCATGATCAACAACCCATAAAACCTGTGATTTAAGCATGCTCGCACAAAACAAACAGCATAACATTACAGTAAATAGCATGTTTACTGTAGTTCTCTATTTGCTATGACAGACTTCTATCCAATGTACCTATTAACCCTTTGAACGCGTCCGGAATTCCCCCGCGGGGTGGGAGAATTCCACGCATGCGCAAATCGGACGGCCCCTCGCCGTTCGACGCCACGCCCACCGTGACGTCGGAGGGCTGGGGGCCGTCCGATGCATGCAAGGGGTTAAAAGCTCCCAAACAAAAAAATATGTGGCCTGTTTTTCCAGTGGATTGTCTGGCAGTTTAGAGAATAGCATCATTTCTTTTAATATGGGTTTTTGCAGTTAGATAGTGCAATTTCCAGTGGACCCAGTTGAATACTCTTTTTTGGGGGAGTGGGAGTTGCAAAATGCAGGCAAACTCATACTCTACTATCTCACTATCAATCATGGACTCTTGCAGTTGGAGTCTGAAGGTTGTGAAAGTCTAACTGCAGATGTGGTCTGTGCAGAAGAGCAGATAGCAAGGAGTTGACAAACATGTAAGGAAACATGCTGAAATGGTTGAATTTTGAGTAGTTTAGAATGCAACAGTAGCATAGCCTCAGAACAATAGATGCACGTGATCCTGGAAGTCTTCCTATGGATGTGAAACGCTCCCAATCCTCAGTTCATGACGTCATGCCTTGAGGCGATGGTTCAACGATGTTATTTCTAAATGAGTCGGCTCTTGTACTGTGTGGGTGCCTGTTCCCGATTCAGGTTCCCAGGAGCATGTGCCGCAGCTGTAGTGTCCTGCTTTTGTGACCCAGCACATGCGTGATGCAGTGTAAGAATGGCTGTTTGATGCGGGGGTTGGTAGAAAGCACACAAAGGGGAGTTTTAATGTCTGCCATGTTGGCCATGGTGTATTGAAGAGACTCGGAAAATGTGAAAGGAGGAACCCCCCCAAAAAGACAGCGGTCTTTCAAATCCAAAGCTATGAAACTGAAACTGTCCATGGAAAGTGAGAAATATAATGAGCTGTATCCATGAGAGCGGCCACGGGTGGCGGCGAGAAAGAGCACCGATTTGTATTTGAACAGAAAATCAATTGATGATGCTTTACTTGCAATAAAGTTAAAGGTATCATCTACTGTTATTGTAATTTGTTAAGTTTGGGGACTTTAACTGTTTTGTATTTATTATGTATCATAGGATCAATACGATGAGCTTTTAGTAAAGTAATTAAGGAATGAATGCGTGAAGCGCAGTGCAGAAAAGCTGGGGCCACTTGGATCCGATCCAAGTAGTTGAACAAAAGCTCCTGAGGTTGGCATACCTCACACATTGGGACTGTGCTGCAGAAGGCGAATCATCTCTTGAATCGGGCCCATGGGGGGACAGGCACGTGTGCCCAGAGAGCCCTTGACAATGAAGGAACCAAAGGGAGGCTCACTCACACACAGAGCGCAGAGAAAATAGGTGCCACACTGAGCAAAAGAAATGAAACACCACATTTTTAGGAAGTCCTTGTAGAAAATTGAAACAAGTGGAGAAAGAGTGAATTAAAATATTAGCACACCACCTCAAGTAGACAACAAGAGGACTCTGCGGCCATGAGGAAATATCAAGCACAGCAAATGATCCCGGCACATGAAGTAAACGAAAAAGAGTGCTCACAGATTATCATAAATAACTGAAAGAGTAAGAGCACATGTAACAGGGGAAGTCCTTATGGGAGGTTACAAATGTCCAAAACAAGGAACTATTAAGCATATTCACTAAACAATAGCAAGCATTTATGAAGGGGAGTAACAGGAACTGATTAAACAGTTTGGCAGTGCTTGAAGCTCATATGGTAGATACAGCATGTCTAAAAGAGACAGCGCATGTGCTGCCCAGACAAGATCTAAAAAGTGCTCCAGCCCTTTCCGGAGCAAAACAACAAAGCTGGCTTCTGCTAGCTCCTAGGATGGGTGCTGGCTGGGGAGCTGGCAGGGGCTAAGGGGGCCCTGGCCCTCCCAATGACTGCAACAATGAGCATATTGTTACTGGACCAGATTGCACTGGGGCACTCACAGCAAAAATAAAAATGGTTGGCTCTTGCTGGCACCCAGGTATGGTGCTGGTGGTGTGCCAGAAGGGACATCTAATTAAAACAAATGCAAATAAAAAAGGATAATAAGTGAGCGGTAGGAGCTGCTCATGTGTTGATCACCGCCCCAAGTAAGCAGCACCCCATTGTGGTCTGCAAGAGCTTTTTAATTGTATTTTCCGATCCTGGCAGTGCCCCTACAAGGGGAAGGGGCACCACCAACTATTTTCTTAATATTGTGGGGGCTGCAGGAAAGGAAGTTTCCCCCCAGTAACATAAAAAAACACATTACGTCTCCTGGGTAATTGAATTCATAACCCCAGGAGAGCTTACCATTATATTTGAAAGCACTCTGAGATGGACCTGTATGCTCCTCAGATTGAATGAAGGGACCCCTTGTGGTTGGTGCTAGGGTTGCACTTTGTGGCCTGAAAAATGTAAAAACATTGCGATAGGTAACAATGCGGACGTTACATCGTCCGAGTTGTTATCATGCATGGCATTGCAATGCAAGTCGTTTCTCCAACTTGCACTAGATGGCGCGCTGGACTTTGGAATATTATAAATTACTTTTCCTACTCCAGTTAGCGCAACAGCGGGGAATGTTTTGGACTTAAAATCCAACACATTCCCTGGTGTTGCGCGCCATGTAGCGCAAGTCATTGAAACAACTTGGAATGTAAGGCCATGCGTGGTAACAATGCAGAGGATATAACGTCTGCGTTGTTACCAACACGTGTGGTACTGACAGCGTTGTCCATTTTTTAAGTAATGCTTAATTGAAAATGCTTTCTAAGAATCATTTTTAAACATTACAATGTGTTAATTTATAAAATATGCATTTAATCCAAATTATTGGTGACATTTTAACAAAGACAATAGGTCTACGTTATATATTTTGAAGCATTGACTTCTTGACAAAGCAATTAGGTTGCTTTTTATATTTTAGTGTTCTTACCCCTTAACAAAGTCAGTAGGTCTGCTTCACTTAAAACAACATAATTTATAATATTACATGACATAGTCAGCCATGTGTGTCTGGGGGGTTGGGCGCAAGGCCCTGCTATATCTATGCCATATGCGGCCGAATGCAGAAGGCCATGCACTGCAGGGAGTTGGGCGCTCACATGGAGTTGGGTTCAGGGCTTGGCCTCTTTGGCCCTGTGCAACATGGAGTTGGGTACTACTCATTGCAATGGACATCTTACTTTACATTTAAAGAAAAGAGAAATTCACTGAAAATTTTTTAAAGGTAAAGGGATGTTATAGTTAGATGAAAATGTCAGTTAAAACATACTGTTTTAAATAAACCAAACCACATAATTTCACCACTTATTGTTATCTCACTTAACTATAACTTGTCCCCTAAAGTAACTATAACTTGAGTCCAAACGATGCACTGCTAATTACCGCACATATTACATCACTCATGATATGTTCTATGACATCATCGATAACACCACTATAATACCTGAAATCATATCATTGCTTAGGTATTTCAGTTCAAAAGTACAGTGAGGTCCAGTATTTCATTGACAAGTTACTTAAGGTGTCTTTTTTTCTTGTGGACATCTCATACAACCTGTAGTTTAGCAAACAAAAGGTCATTGAGCATATGGGTGTAGCCAAAGGTGTAGCTAAAAACAAAGGGCCTCATTTATGAGGAATTGGCGTAGGGTAGCACTGCAAGTCTTCTTGCGGCGCTACCCTGTGTCAATGTGAAAGGGCAGGAATGCACCGTATTTATGAAATATGGTGCATTCCACTCCTTTTCCCTTGCATTGGTGCACAAATTGCTGCCTAGCACCAACATAGGCAGGATTGTTTTTGTACGGGAAGGGGCACCTTCCTTCACCAAAACAATCCTGAGGGGCGTTTTCCTATTTCGATGTGAGCTGCAGAATGCAGTACACATGGAAAGAGGAAAAAACGAGGAGCAATGAAAACATTTCTCCTTGTAACCGCCTCCACTGGGGAGGCGTCCGTTTTTGAAGCTGCCCCAGGTTTACGTGATTTTGTAAATGTGGGGCAACATCCAAATTCATGGGCTTTGCATGGGAACCCCACGCAAAGCCCATGGAACACTTCCTTGACGCAGAGTAAGGCAACACAGTGACTTGCGCTGCTATGTCTTACTCCATATCAATGAGGCCAAGCAAAGTCATGCAAGGTGACTTTGCACTACCTCATAGGTATGGTTGAGACGCTAGCCCCACCGGGAGCATAAAAAAAATTATGCACTGCAGAGGCAAGCCTCTCATAAATAAGCCCCAAATATTTCACCATCAGGTATCAACATATAAAATAATGGGCAGCGTAAATGAAAAATAAATTTAAAAAGTTATTGCTCAGTGGGAAATGCACTGTAGTACATTATGAAACCTCTATTAGTTAATGCACTGCAGAGGTCTGTGTGTAACCAGAGAGCCACAGAATTAAATATTGATTGATGCAGTGGATAATAGTGATGTTTATTTTTAGTGCTACGAAGTCACAGCCAGTGACAGAAAGCACTGTGAATATGTAAATAATTTTTTTTATACTTGTATTACACACAGGGTAAGATAGAATGCTGCAAAACGTGCAAATAGTTTAATGATAAAATGGTGCTTCTCAAATGTAGATTTTAATAATATCAGAGTGTATGTAATGCAATTTTTATTTTACATAACTGTCCCTTAAACACCTATTTAGGGACACTAAGGGCTGTGTAAATGCAGTTAAATTTAAAAGCAAGAATTCCCAGCCTAGTTGATAACTCTTTGCACTTCAAAAAAACAAATCTTTGACATCACAAAGAGCCAGAACTGCTCCCTAAGATCCTTTACACTTGCAGATTAACTGATAAGGCACATTTGCCTTTCATTCGGGCAAGCAGCTGATAACGATCTAAAGTAGCTGTCCCAGGGAAAAGTGAAGTTGGGAAATCTGCAGCCCCCTTCCCAGGACTCCACGACCCCCCTGGGGGTCCCGCCCCACAGATTGAAGACCTCTGATCTATGGACTTAGCATAGACAATGTCTATAAAATTCCCTGTTGCTCTTGAGTCCAGTTAATGCCACTGGGTAACATATATATTATTACCCCGTCGTCACATTTCCATTGGAAATTGATTTTTTGGTTTACTTCTAACTTTGGTGCAGTTTGATAAACCTTCACAGAACTTTCCAGAAGAAAAAGTCTCATCCACATCAGCTTCATCCTGGAAAGTTTTAGGGTGAACTGGCCATTGTAAACTTGAGCACCGATACCATGGATGGAATTAAACCAAATTTGACAGAAAGCAAGATCATTTCCCAGATAGCGTGCTTTTTGTGATTTGGTATAAATCTATTCAGTAGTTTTTGAGAAACTAAGGTTAACAATTCTTGAATATATTGCACTGAGGATCCGGGGATTCAACAGATCTACAGATAAGATCTTGTTGGCTGCCTCAACATCAACAAAGATGTTGCAGAAGCCATTTTAGAACTTGGGGACCCAGTCCCCTGTCCTGCAAAAATAATCAAAATACACATAGGGGTAAGGGTTGGTATACCCTCCCTGAGGTCAAAAACATATTTTTTTTAAAACTCTACTTTTAATCTCTATGGATCTGTGGATCTGCGGCCCTGTCAAATATAAAAAAGGGTGACCCCATCTTCCAGTACCCTGGCTTGGTCCTGGAAGAGTGTGGGCAGGGAATGTAAACCTTAATTCCCTGCCGTCACTCTCCTGGGAGGGAGGGAAACACATCTTTGCTCCTGCTTGGCGGGAACAGAGAAAGCAAGAGTTGGCCTAGCCCATAGGTCTTGCCTTTGGGACCCTTTAAGTGTTTAGCCAGAGCTATTGGTATTGTCATTGTTTTAAAGCTATGTTATGCTTATGATGTGGAAGGATTTCTCGCGAACCTATCAGACACCCGCCCTGCCCCTATCCCATCCACTAACGTGGACATACTAGAAAATGACATCTCCCTCTGGCTGCAGTCAGCCAGTGACAAATTCGCCCCCCTTACCAAATTTCCCCCGACTAGACATCAAAACTCCCACAGATGGTTTTCGGATGACCTCAAAAAACTGAAACTGAAGGTACGTCAATCAGAAAGGGCATGGAGACGTAACTACTCCGAAACAGCTAGATTACATTATACCTCAGCTCGCAGAGACTATAAAATTGCCATAGTTTCTGCCAAATCTACTCACTTCTCGGACAGAATCTCTTCCTCGGACAACAAATCCAAAGAAATTTTTAAAATTATGAATGAACTGACTTCTGACGACAGAACCCTCCCAGGCCAGACTCCCACCCAAGAAACCTGCAGCGCCCTCAACCTTTTTTTCGTCCAAAAAATCAACAAAATTAAGGCATCGATCTCCACCACCCCTCAGATCGCCCCCCTGGAATCTTTTTTCAACAACCCTTCTGTTTTCACTGAATTCCCCCCCATCAATCCGATCTCCCTAGTACAGCTCGCATCCCGGTTAAAATCAGGTTCCCCAAACGATGGCTGCCCACCCTCAGTCCTGCGCACAGTATGTCACTCCTTACCTGAATGCATACTACCTCTTTTGAACAGCTCACTCAGCACAGGAACTGTCCCGAGATCCTTCAAAGAAGCCATCCTTGTCCCACTATTAAAAAAACCAGGCGCGGACCCAGCAGAACTCTCCAATTATCGCCCTATATCGCTTCTGCCTTACTTCTCTAAACTCCTCGAAGCACATGTCACCAGTTGCCTCTCCAATTTCATTGAGTCCTCTGGTTATCTGGAGCCTAATCAGGCCGGCTTCAGGCCGTCATTCTCTACTGAAGCCGTCATCCTAGCTGTCCTCGACACACTAAGGAGAAATGCCGACTCAGGAACCCCCCAGGCTCTCGTTCTCCTGGACCTCTCGGCCGCGTTCGACACGGTTGACCATAACATCTTGCTCAACCGTGTCGAACAGGCTGGCATCCAGGGCTCCGCCTTCAACTGGATCTGCTCTTTTCTATCTGACAGATCCCAAGCCGTCCGCCTGGGCCCCTACACAGCTCCCAAGACCCCCACAACCTGCGGAGTCCCCCAGGGATCCTCCCTGTCTCCCCTCCTGTTCAATCTGTACCTCCAGCCCCTACTCCATTCACTCCGTAACTGGGACATTACAGTTTTTAACTACGCCGACGATTTGCAGATTATTTTTCCACTCAATTCTCCCAATGCAATAGATAATTTTCACTCTGCTATGCTTCATATCCAAGATTGGATGAACTCCAACCAGTTGAAGCTAAACCCCGGGAAAACCGAGCTCCTCCTCCCGGGCTCCAGCTTTTCTTCCTGGGGAACCCAGTTCTGGCCTTCCGAACTGGGCCCCTCGCCGATCCCTTCCACCTCTGTAAAAAGCCTCGGCGTAATTATTGATGCCGAACTCTCCCTCCGACCTCATATCGGCTCCGTGATCTCATCCTGCTCCTTCCAGCTCAGGAAAATCCGGAAGGTCAGCCATCTGCTTCCCACACCTGCCCTGACCCAGGTTATCATCTCTCTTGTGCTTTCCCGTTTGGACTTTTCCAACTCTATCTATCATGGACTTCCAAAAACTCTCCTCCACCGCCTTCAGGTGGTCCAAAATCAGGCGGCCCGAATCATCTTTAAATCTCCCAAATGGCAATCTGCCAAACCAATGATACACAAACTTCACTGGTTACCAATCGAACAAAGGGTGGCCTTTAAGTTGGGCTGTCTCACGTACAAAGCCCTCAACTGCCCCAGCCCTGTCTTTTTGAGTTCCCTTATCATTCCTTACTGTCCAAACCGCAACCTCCGTTCCACCTATCAAAAATCACTTATCACACCCAAAACCAGAACTAACAAATTCGGTGGACGAAGATTTGCCTTTTTAGCTCCGAAACTCTGGAACTCCCTTCCTCTGAACATCAAATCAAGCAGCTCCCTCCTTCATTTTAGGAAGTTGCTTAAAACTTTCCTTTTTCCCTCACCCTGCTAACTCTGCACTTTACCTCAGTCCCGGAATTCGATGTCCCATAGCGCCAGGAAACCCATGGTGTCAGCGCGCTCTACAAATTTCATTTAATAATAATAATAATAAATGTTGTAGAGCATTGTGGCTGCTGTAAAGCATGTTGAAAAGTAATAATAAAAGAAGTCTTATAAGCATTTTTGTAACCTTATATGTAACCAAGAAGACAGTATGTACAACTGACCTACCCAATAAAAAAGAGAATAAGCATAAAAATGTCTAGTCTTTTTTTGTTCTTGGAATGCTGGCAACTCCCCCTGCCTTTTCTAATGTTGAGGTAGTGCTTAGTGATGCTAAGGATGTATTGAGTGATGTTGTGGTGGTGCACGGTGATGATGTGGTGGTGCTTAGTGATGCTGCTGTGGTTGTGAGGCATAGTGAGGGGGTGGTGTTGCGTTGGGTTTCAGGTGCTACTTAGTCGGTGCTAAGTTGGTGCTGAGTTCTGTTAAGTTGGTGTTGTGTTGAGGTGCTGCTTGTTTGACACTGAGGTTATGTTGCGTTATAGGATATATTTTTTGAGAGATTGCATAAAATTACACAGTACATCTTTTAAGTGCTGAAAGGCAAGCTCAAAAGAAAGTACCACCTCCTCCAAAACCCTCTCCATTGCAGAAAAACTGGAATTATTCTGAAAAGCCTTAATACAAATCTACTCGCAAAACACCTATTTTTCCCCCATGATCAACAACCCATAAAACTTGTGATTTAAGCATGCTCGCACAAAAAAAACAGCATAACATTACAGTAAATAGCAATTTTACTGTAGTTCTCTATTAGCTATGAAAGACTTCTATCCAATGTACCTATTAACCCTTTGAACGCGTCCAGAATTCCCCCGCGGGGTGGGAGAATTCCACGCATGCGCAAATCGGACGGCCCCTCGCCGTTCAACGCCACGCCTACCGTGACGTCGGAGGTCTGGGGGCCGTCCGATGCATGCAAGGGGTTAAAAGCTCCCAAACAAAAAAATATGTGGCCTGTTTTTCCAGTGGATTGTCTGGCAGTTTAGAGAAGAGCATCATTTCTTTTAATATGGGTTTTTGCAGTTAAATAGTGCAATTTCCAGTGGCCCCAGTTGAATACTCTTTTTTGGGGGAGTGGGAGTTGCAAAATGCAGGCAAACTCATACTCTATTATCTCACTATCAATCATGGACTCTTGCAGTTGGAGTCTGAAGGTTGTGAAAGTCTAACTGCAGATGTGGTCTGTGCAGAAGAGCAGATAGCAAGGAGTTGACAAACAAGTAAGGAAACATGCTGAAGTGGTTGAATTTTGAGTAGTTTAGAATGCAACAGTAGCATAGCCTCAGAACAGTAGATGCACGTGATCCTGGAAGTCTTCCTATGGATGTGAAACACTCCCAATCCTCCCTCCATGACGTCATGCCTTGAGGCGATGGTTCCACGATGTTATTTCTAAATGAGTCGGCTCTTGTACTGTGTGGGTGCCTGTTCCCGATTCAAGCTCCCAGGAGCATGTGCCTCAGCTGTAGTGTCCTGCTTTTGTGCCCCAGCACATGCGTGATGCAGTGTAAGAATGGCTGTTTGATGCCGGGGTTGGTAGAAAGCACACAAAGGGGAGTTTTAATGTCTGCCATGTTGGCCATGGTGTATTGAAGAGACTCGGAAAATGTGAAAGGGGGAACACCCCCAAAAAGACAGGGGTCTTTCAAATCCAAAGCTATGAAGCCTAAACTGTCCATGGAAAGTGAGAAATATAATGAGCTGTATCCATGAGAGCGACCACGGGTGGCGGCGAGAAAGAGCACAGATTTGTATTTGAACAGAAAATCAATTGATGATGCTTTACTTGCAATAAAGTTAAAGGTATCATCTACTGTTATTGTAATTTGTTAGGTTTGGGGACTTTAACTGTTTTGTATTTATTATGTATCATAGCATCAATACGATGAGCTTTTATTAAAGTAATTAAGGAATGAATGCGCGAAGCGCAGTGCAGAAAAGCTGGGGCCACTTGGATCCGATCCAAGTAGTTGAACAAAAGCTCCTGAGGTTGGCATACCTCACACATTGGGACTGTGCTGCAGAAGGCGAATCATCTCTTGAATCGGGCCCATGGGGGGACAGGCATGTGTGCCCAGAGAGCCCTTGACAATGTAGGAAACAAAGGGAGGCTCACTCACACACAGAGCGCAGAGGTAATAGGTGCCACACTAAGCAAAAGAAATTAAACACCACATTTTTAGGAAGTCCTTGTAGAAAATTGAAACAAGTGGAGAAAGAGTGAATTAAAATATTAGCACAGCACCTCAAGTAGACAACAAGAGGGCACTGCGGCCATGAGGAAATATCAAGCACAGCAAATGATCCCGGCACATGAAGTAAACAAAAAAGAGTGCTCACAGAGTATCATAAATAACTGAAAGAGTAAGAGCATATGTAACAGGGGAAGTCCTTATGGGAGGTTACAAATGTCCAAAACGAGGAACTATTAAGCATATTCACTAAACAATAGCAAGCATTTATGAAGGGGAGTAACAGGAACTGATTAAACAGTTTGGCAGTGCTTGAAGCTCATATTGTAGATACAGCATGTCTCAAAGAGGCAGCGCATGTGCTGCCTAGACAAGACCTAAAAACTGCTCCAGCCCTTTCCGGAGCAAAACAACAAAGCTGGCTTCTGCTAGCTCCTAGGATGGGTGCTGGTTGGGGAGCTGGCAGGGGCTGAGGGGGCCCTGGCCCTCCCAATGCCTGCAACAATGAGCATATTGTGACTGGACCAGATTGCACTGGGGCACTCACAGCAAAAATAAAAACGGTTGGCTCTTGCTGGCACCCAGGTATGGTGCTGGTGGGGTGCCAGAGGGGACATCCAATTAAAACAAATGCAAATAAAAAAGGATAATAAGTGAGCGGTAGGAGCTGCTCATGTGTTGATCACCGCCCCAAGTAAGCAGCACCCCATTGTGGTCTGCAAGAGCTTTTTAATTGTATTTTCTGATCCTTGGAGTGCCCCTACATGGGGAAGGGGCACCACCAACTATTTTCTTAATATTGTGGGGGCTGCAGGAAAAGAAGTTACCCCCCAGTAACATAAAAAAACACATTATGTCTCCTGGGTAATTGAATTCATAACCCCAGGAGAGCTTACCATTATTTTTGAAAGCACTCTGAGATGGACTTGTATGCTCCTCAGATTGAATGAAGGGACCCCCTTGTGGTTTGTGCTAGGGTTGCACTTTGTGGCCTCAAAAATGTAAAAACAATGCGATAGGTAACAATGCAGACTTTACATTGTCCGAGTTGTTATCATGCATGGCATTGCAATGCAAGTCGTTTCTACAACTTGCACTAGATGGCGCGCTGGACTTTGGAATATTATAAATTACTTTTCCTACTCCAGTTAGCGCAACAGCGGGGAATGTTTTGGACTTAAAATCCAACACATTCCCTGGTGTTGCGCGCCATCTAGCGCAAGTCATTGAAACAACTTGGGATGTAAGGCCATGCGTGGTAACAACGCAGAGGATATAACGTCTGCGTTGTTACCAACACGTGTGGTACTGACAGCGTTGTCCATTTTTTAAGTAATGCTTAATTGAAAATGCTTTCTGAAAATCAGTTTTAAACATTACAATGTGTTAATTTATAAAATATGCATTTAAATCAAATTATTGGTGACATTTTAACAAAGACAATAGGTCTACGTTATATATTTTGAAGCATTGACTTCTTGACAAAGCAATTAGGTTGCTTTTTATATTTTAGTGTTCTTACCCCTTAACAAAGTCAGTAGGTCTGCTTCACTTAAAACAACATAATTCATAACATTACATGACATAGTCAGCCATGTGTGCCTGGGGGGTTGGGCGCAAGGCCCTGCTATATCTATGCCATATGCGGCCGAATGCAGAAGGCCATGCACTGCAGGGAGTTGGGCGCTCACATGGAGTTGGGTTCAGTGCTTGGCCTCTTTGGCCCTGTGCAACATGGAGTTGGGCACCACCCATTGCAATGGGGATCTTACTTTACATTTAAAGAAAAGAGAAATTCACTGAAAAAATGTTAAAGGTAAAGGGAAGTTATAGTTAGATGAAAATGTCCGTTAAAACATACTGTTTTAAATAAACCAAACCACATAATTTCACCACTTATTGTTATCTCACTTAACTATAACTTGTCCCCTAAAGTAACTATAACTTGAGTCCAACGATGCACTGCTAATTACCGCACATATTACATCACCCATGATATGTTCTATGACATCATTGATAACACCACTATAATACCTGAAATCACATCACTGCTTAGGTATTTCAGTTCAAAAGTACAGTGAGGTCCAGTATTCCATTGACAAGTTACTTAAGGTGTCTTTTTTTCTTGTGGACATCTAATACAACCTGTAGCCTTCCTTCGTTCTAGATGTGATGAGACACAGTGTGGAGTACTATGTCCCTGTTTTCTTTCATATCCAGTTCCCCTTTACCTGCTTCTACCACTGACTTTCATGCTCTAGGATATTTGGTTATTGTTAGGGACAGTGACAGATGAAAAAGGACATAGCTTTGGTTAGATCTTGCACATAAGGTTGGTGAAGAATTTGTTTATGTGGCAGGTTTCCTAAAAAAATACTAAACAGCGGCACATAAAGAGGGTCACTGTTATGTTATGTTAAAATATTTATAAAGCGCATGGCTGCCCCGGCGACGGGGTGTCCCAGCGCTGACTGTCTAGTAGAGTGGGAAGAACAAGCAGCTTAGTGACTAGACAATAGCCAAGTCTTCACAGACCTTCTAAAATTCCAGTGAGCGGAGATGCTACGGGTAGAGAGATGTAGTGAGTTCCAAAGGGCAGGTGCCAATGCCTTACATGAGCATGATATTCTCACTTTCCTGTATCAGTCATCATTTCTAGTTTTCTTCTCATATACCCTTATTGTAGATCCCACTGTATTAGTTCTTCTTATGGAAGTGTTTTTCCCTTTCATGAACGTTTTGAAGATAGTGTGTTCAGTGACCTAGGGCCAGATGTACTAAATACTTCTGATCTTGAGTAGATTATAATTCAACCTACCCCATACCTATTAATGAGGTTGGTTGCAAATTGAGACTCAGTCTCACTCCAATTGGTGGCCATCACTGACTCAGCATACTGCCATGTCTGTGATTGCCTTTTAAGAAAGTAAACTTTTTTAAAAGCAGTCCTTTTACTTTAAAGAAAGCATTGCTGTGTTCCAAAAAGTTCCTTTTTTAAAAAGTTTGTTTAAGAGTTTCGAACCAACATTATTTTCTGCATTCACATTATTATGTGTTATACCGATTCAGTATTTGGAATGCATCCCTTTCAAATATAGAATCAGTATGAGATCGCAATCCAAATTTAAAAGTCCTAAAAGCTTTACTAACTGTAAAATGGGAATTGTACCTTAAAAAAGCATTTGTGGGTTCACAAATTCACAACCTGAATGTTTATTAGACTGTAATAATGTTTGTACATCTAGGGGCATAATCTCAAGCCCCCATTGGAACCACAACGTCACTTTCAGTGATGTTGTTGTGGCAATAGTGACTTAGCCCTATTCACAAGGCAGCGTTAAGCCACGTTAAGTGACTTAACACTGCCTTGTAAAAAGGGCCCCCTTCACACTGCTTTTAGAGTGAAAGGGGCGTGCAGTGGGTGTTGTGGTATGTGTTCCACCGCAACACTCATAGAATTTGACGCTACCTTCTATTCACAAGGGCAGCGTAAATAGGAGGAAGCACCAAACTTAAGACCAGAAAAATTCAGATTTTAAGGTGGAGAAACGAGGAGAAATGCTTTATTTCTCCTCATTTTTCCTTTTTCCATGTGTGCTGCCTTGTTTATGTACAGAAAGGTATCCTTGAGAATAGAGTGCGGCCTTGTGTTTCCGAAGTGGCGGAGAGAGTGTTTAAGCCAAGAAGGCTAACGGCTCTCTCCGCCACTTCCTTGAGAATATGGCCCCTGGTCTCTAGTTCTGCATTACGAAAACTGAGCCTCACACACATACGTGCCACACAAACATACATACACTGTACACTTGAAATACAGTTCTCAAAAGCAAGCTAAATTAACCTCACAAAGCTTCTCTCTGAACTCCTGCCAAGTTAGAATGCTAATGCAAGTCTTATGATATTTGGTCTTATTGGGTAGTGCCCACTGTATATATGATGCTTCTGGTGCTCCATCATCATAGTAGTCACTTAGAGCATTACCCAAGGTTGTGAGGCATCAACATTTCTTGTGTCAATGTAAAAAAAACTTACAACGCCATGGATGGGCCATATTTACAATACGGGGTTCCATGGCACAAGGTCCCAAGGATGCATCAGGATGTGGCAAGGCATCCGGCTCAAAAGTGGCACATTGCTGAGGTTGGCCATGAGACTGATGCAACTACAGCAATGAATCAGACATCAGAGGTGATGCATCAGTTTTCATTGACACTAGCAGCCTTGTGTGGGGAACAATGAAACAGAGTGGAAAAGGTGAAAAACTCACCTTGCACTCTATTACATTGGTCCTGGATGTCACGCGTACAAGTGGGCATAGTGTACTTACGTGTACGTCTATGCGAAGGTATGTGTCACATGTTATGTGAAAGTACAAAAAGAATGCATACTAGTCTGTGATTGTGTGTGATGTGATATTTACTGTTACTTACCTTATGTGTGCACTTACCTGTTGAGGGGATGTGACTTGATTGCAGATTACACTGTTTCTAGTCACTTCAGCTGGTCAGATACCACAGCCAATGAGTCAATCCCACGCCTGGATTTTAGAGGCATAGGGATTTTGATTCATCTCAAACTCAGTTATACAGTAGATATGGAGCAAAGAAAGCGCTGTTGCAGCATCAAAATAAATTATGCGGCGCAAGCTCCTTGTAAATATTCCGCATAGTTTGCAGAGACGAGTAAGGAACTCACTGCCAGACAAATACAAATGAAAAGTGTATTGGATCTACCTACTTGGAACTGATGTTGCACAAGCTGAGCAAACTTTGGAATTAACACTGGCATCGGAAAGCTGCCACAGCGTGTAATGCTCGACCTTTTATTTAGTACATTTCCCATACTTTTATTTTTTTTATGATTTTCTTTTTTTGTGCACATACCACCTCAAATGAGCACAATCTGACCTCTGGAAAGTTCTCTGGGCTGTGGACCCATAGGACAACCCCCAAATAGTGCTGACTTGAGAGGTTTTAATCACTGGACATGATTTACCCATCCTAACTTCACAAAATTTCAGAACCCTTCTTCCTCCACCCAGTTCTTACTTTTCCTGTCCACCTTCTTAAAACATCGCACTGACTTCTGTCAGGCATGCCACGTTGGGGCTAGAAGTTGGCACCACTATTTACAAATCTCCCTCCTTGCCAGGAGGATCAAATTGAAATTCAGCTTACATTGCTGTGTTGTAAACACCTCCATCTTCTTGTTGAATAAGACCAAACGTAATCATAATGGGGCTGACCTCTATGGTTCGTCCTAAAGCGTCATAATGGGCTTACCTCTAGGGTTCATCCTAAAGCGTCAGAAATTGTCTTACCCACACCAGACCAAAATTCTTCTAGGGTTCGGCAAGATGCAAAGGTTTTGCTAGGCTATCTAGAAGGCACTCCGAGGTTCCAGGGTAGTCCCAAAGTACTATTACATGGGATTCCCAGTAGTGTGCTTACTCCATACCACACTTTAGCAGCTATCTGCAGGCACTTTAATCAACCTTCTTGAAGTATTTAGGAGCCCCGAATTTACATAAGAAGCCTTCCTTTGGTAAGCCAGTTAGCATAATACTAGAGATGGCGCACAATGGGGTCTCATCCAGACGAAGGAGTATCAATCTGCTATTCTTCAACTGAAAGGCCCAGCAATAAAATTAAAGATCTGGCAGCCTTAAACCCCATTTTTCCGCCTTCCTTCTCAGTTTTTTCCAAGAAAGTCTTAGGCCCTTCCTTGCCCAAATGAAGGAGGTGATTTTTCCTTGTATTTTAATAAGGGCCTGCTTTTCGAAATGTGGCTGTATATTGATGATGATGATGATGAAAGTATTTTATAGTGTGCACAGTTACTCCAAGGAGTGTCCCAGCACAAAAGCAACTACACCAAAGATGGAGCAAGATAGAAGGAGACTTAAGCTTGCATAAAAGCCACATTTTCCGTTTTTTTTTAATTATGCCACATCACTCGTAGCCCTTAGTTCTAAAGGGAGCAAATTCCAGGTTGACAACACCAGGTATACTGGAGACCTTCCCCCTATTCTTGCCAGTTGAAACCTGGGATCTCTGCCAAAAAAGTGTTGGTAGATCTGAGCTGTCTTAGGGGAGGTATAACATCCAAATATTGCTCTGAGGTAGACAAGGCCCGAATGGTATAAGGCACCATATACAAGAGCCTTAAATTTGACTTGTTACTTGGTGGGCAGCCTGTGAAGTGCGCGCCGATGTGACGAGATCTGTGCTCAAAAAGGAACATTTAGAAAGAGCTGCGCCGCCACATTCTGAATCGCCTGACGTTTGTCCATCAGATACTCAAGTAGGCCAAAATATAATTCATTGCCAAATCTATTCTAGATGCTATAAAAGACTGCATAACCGTTTTCTTCGTTGGAAAGGATAGAAGAGGCAGAGGTTTCTTTAAAGACCTCATCATCCCAAAACACATGCCCATCAACATTGTCAGCAGGAGCGGCGTCTGCAGGTAAGAGCAGGGGGGCGGGGTGGAGAGGGAGTCGACAAACAACGAAGATGTTAAATCAATTTTTTTTTTAAAGAAAAACACTTACCTTGCGCTCGACACGTTGCCCACTCGGTGATGCAGCGAAAAGCAGAAGTTAAGTCTTTTTTCTTTTTAAAAAATTTATTTTACCCCATCAATGTCTGTCGACATCATTCCCCCTAGCCTCAGCTCCGCCCCACCGCACCACTGCACCACTTATTTTACCTGTATGAGTCCGTCTTGATTGTCACTTGTAGCAAACAAAACAACTGATTGTCAAATTTAATACCCAGATTTTTCACTGGAATTTGTTCGGCTCTTGGGGGAGGGGCATCATCTAGCCAGCAGGTTTGCCAGATATCTGATAGAGTCATCCTAAAGAAGAAAGTTTAAGTTTTTCCTTCATTGCATTTGAGTTGGGCAGTTGCTAACCAATTAAAGACAGCAATCAGGCAAGATGTAATCTGTCCACCCTTCAACTCAACTCCTTTGTCCCAGCAGAAAAGCAGTTGTGTATCATCTGCATAAGAGATCACTTTAGCTCCCAGGCTTTCTGCAAGTTGAGCCAGAGGGGTAAGATAGAGGTTAAATAGAGTGAGACTCAGGGCAGATCCCTGCAGAAGTCCTAACAGTACCTCACAAGGATTGTCACAGCAAGGTGGAATCCAAACTTGTTGGCACCTTTAAGGTAAAAATGATGTTACCCAATCCAAAGCTAGCCCTATTATTCCAATGGCCTGAAGGCAGTCCAACAGCAGTACATAGGGGACCGTATCGAAAGCTGCTGATAAGTCCACCATAATCAGTACAGCCGCACCCAATGTTCCTCTGATAATTTCAGATACTCCCACCAATACTGTCTCCATACTATGTCAGCCTATTTTGTTTTAATTTTATTTAAGGTTTTATATAGCGCAAACAAGACCTGTTAGGGTATCAGAGTGTTTTACAGGGAAAACCACGTTAGGTACAAGATAGGCATTGGGGTGAGGGTTAGGGAAATGACTACAGTGGGATAAAAGCAAGAGTTATATACAATAAGTAGTACAGTACAAAAACAGCAAGCGACATATTAGCAGTAAAACAGCACGAACAGTTAATATACGGAAAGTCCCAAGCGAATACAGGAGATTATGCAGAGAAACAAAGCCATAAAACGGCGGTAAGGATAGCAAAGGGGGAGTTATTGGAGGAATTTGCTCATTAAGAATGTTTTTGCTTCCTTTTTGAAGTGTGACAAAGTAGGAATTCTTCTAATGGAGCGAGGTAGTGAGTTCCAGATTCTTGGTACGACCCCACAGAACGCTCGGTTATATGTTTTTACATTGCGGAAGCGGGGTGGCTGGAGCACACGCTCTTTAGCGGACCAGGAGTTTTTAGTTCTCCCGGATATCACAATTTTCTGGGCAATATACTTCGGGGAGTTTGTGTACAAGGCTTTGTGAGTGATGGAGGCCTGTTTGAGCTGAATTCTGCCTGTTCAAGGCCTTCAGTTGTGGTGAAAAGTGGTCAATTTTTTTTGATCCAGATAACAGTCTAGCTGCTGCGTTGAGGCAAGCTTTCAGGGGGGCTGTTGAAGTCTTTGGTTTGCCAGATAGGGTAGAGCAGCTGTATTCAATTCTGGAAATAACTAGCGCCTGAACTGTGGTTTTTAGGTTGGCGGTTTCGAGAAAAAGTTTTCGTTTTTTCAAGTAGCTCAGATGGAATCTGGCAGTTTTGGCCATCGAGTTGATGTGTTTGTGCATATTCAGATTACTGTCCACAGCTATCCCGAGGGAT
>NW_028243260.1:0-7500 GCF_964263255.1 Lissotriton vulgaris
ATTTCTGTCCACTGAACCTTTTTGGGCATCTTCTTGGATGTCAGATCATTAAGAGGAGTCACAATGGACCCATAGTTCTTAACAAACTTCCTGTAGTACCCAGTCAGGCCCAAGAAAGCTCTGACCTGAGTCTGGGTAGTTGGAGGGGACCAGTCCTTGATGGTCTGGATCTTACTCTCCAGTGGTTGAACTTGGCCTCCACCTACAAGGTGGCCCAGGTATACAACCTTGCTCTGCCCTATCTGGCACTTTGTTGCCTTGATAGTGAGGCCTGCCTTCTGCAGAGCCTCAAGCACTTCCTTCAGGTGGATCAGGTGATCCTCCCAGGTGGAGCTAAAGACAGCAATATCGTCCAGATAAGCTGCACAAAAGTCATCCAACCCAGTGAGGACTTGGTTCACCAACCTTTGGAAGGTGGCAGGTGCATTTTTCAAACCAAAGGGCATCACCACAAACTGATAATGCCCACTAGGGGTAGAAAATGCTGTCTTGGCTTTAGACTCCTCAGCTAACCTGATTTGCCAGTAGCCAGCTGTCAAGTCAAATGTGCTCAAATATTTGGCAGAAGCCAACTTGTCAATGAGCTCATCTGCCCTTGGAATAGGGTGTGCATCTGTCCTGGTGACAGCATTGAGTCCTCTGTAATCCACACAGAACCTCATCTCTCTCTTGCCATCTTTGGTGTGAGGTTTGGGGACCAGAACCACTGGGCTAGCCCAGGGGCTCTCTGAAGGCTCAATGACACCTAATTCCAGCATCTTTTGCACCTCAGTCTTTATACAGTCCCTGACGTGGTCAGGTTGCCTGTAAATTTTGCTCTTTACAGGAAGACTGTCACCAGTGTCCACCACATGTGTACACCAGTTAGTCTGACTGGGTGTCAAGGAGAACATATGCCCATATGCCTGTAGAACTTGTCTGCAGTCATGTTGCTGATGCTCAGTGAGGTTGTCACCTAAGGCCACACCATCAACTGAACCATCCTCAGGGTTCTGAGTGAGCAGGTCTGGGAGAGGGTCACTCTCTTCCTCCTGTCCCTCATCTGTAGCCATGAGCAAGCCCATGTCTGCCCTGCTGACATATGCCTTCAGTCTGTTCACATGGAGCACCCTGTGGGGGCTCCTGGGAGTTCCTAGGTCCACCAAGTAGGTAACCTCTCCCTTCTTTTCCAGAACTGTATGGGGTCCAGACCATTTGTCTTGGAGTGCTGCTGGGGCCACTGGCTCCAACACCCATACCTTCTGTCCAGGCTGAAACTCAACAAGGACAGCCTTTTGGTCATGCCAAGCTTTTTGTAATTCTTGGCTAGCCTCAAGGTTTTTGGATGCCTTTTCCATGTACTCTGCCATCCTGGAGCGGAGACCAAGTACATAGTCCACTATGTCCTGTTTAGGCTTTTTGAGAGGTAACTCCCATCCTTCCTTCACAAGACACAGGGGTCCTCTTACAGGGTGCCCAAACAACAATTCAAAGGGGCTGAAGCCAACCCCCTTTTGAGGGACCTCTCTGTAAGCGAACAAAAGGCAGGGCAGAAGGATGTCCCATCTTCGCCTGAGCTTTTCAGGTAATCCTTTAATCATGCCCTTTAGGGTCTTGTTAAATCTCTCAACAAGCCCATTGCATTGTGGGTGATAAGGAGTGGTGAACTTGTAGTTTACACCACATTCCTTCCACATAGCTGTCAAATATCCAGACATGAAGTTGGTACCTCTATCTGATATTACCTCCTTAGGAAACCCCACTCTGGAGAAAACTCCAAGTAAGGCCCTGGCCACAACAGGAGCTGTTGTGGTCCTAAGGGGAATTGCCTCTGGGTACCTGGTGGCATGATCCACTACCACCAGTATGAATCTGTGCCCAGATGCTGTAGGGGGATCCATTGGACCAACAATATCAATCCCCACTCTCTCAAAGGGAACCCCCACCACAGGTAGTGGTATCAGGGGGGCCTTTGTTGTTCCACCTGCTTTACCACTGGCTTGGCAGGTTTCACAGGAGCGACAAAACTCCTTGGTGTCTTCAGACATGTGAGGCCAGTGAAAGTGAGGGACAAGCCTGTCCCAAGTCTTGTTCTGGCCTAGGTGTCCTGCTAAAGGAATATCATGGGCCAAGGTGAGTAGGAAGCCCCTAAATTGCAGAGGTATAACCAACCTCCTGGTAGCACCAGGCTTGGGGTCTCTAGCCTCTGAATAAAGGAGTCCATCGTCCCAATATACTTTATGGGCACCTTGAGCATTCCCAGCAGCCTCAGCAGCAGCCTGCTGTCTGAGGGGTTCAAGAGAAGGACAGGTTAACTGAGCCTGCCCCAAGTCTGCCCTAGAAGGTCCCCCTGTCCCCAGAAACTCAACCTGATCAGGTTCAAGTTCTTCAGGGACAGTTCCTTCAGGGGTCTCTAGATCAGTTTCCTGTGAAGCCTGATCCTCACTTGTAGGCAGTTGGGAAGGCACAGCCTTAACCCTCCTGTTCTTCTTCTTGGGAGGTACTTGGTCCATTGTTCCAGGATCCAAGACCTGAGGTTCAGAGAGGCACTTTTTGGCCTGTGACCTGGTCACAGCAAGGACATGTGATGATATCCCTAACATCTCTGCATGAGTCCTGTACTCAACTTCTGACCATAGAGAGTTCTCCAGGTCATTGCCCAACAAACATTCTACTGGGAGATCAGCACTAACCACAACTTTCTTTAGGCCAGTTACCCCTCCCCAGGAAAAGTTAACAAGTGCCACACTATGTGTAGTAGTGACATTGCTGGCATTGGTCACCAGGTAATCATCGCCTGGCATGTATTGTCCAGGGTCCACAAAGTTAGGTGTCACCATAGTGACACTGGCACATGTGTCCCTGTAAGCTTGAGCCACTTTGTTGTTAATCAAAGGTGTCTGTCTGTATTTGCCCAGGTTACTGGGACTTATGTCAGGGGTCAAATCTATGTCCCCTTCACAAACCAGAACAGCCTGTGTAAGGGTTCTGACTAGGTCAGAATCTCCTTCAGTTCCCAAAGTGATTCCCACTAAACCCTTGGCTTGAGGACCAACACTGCTAACTGTACTAGTGGGTGCAGGTGCCTTAGGGGCTGCAGTGTTGGGGGCTCCACCCTTTTTACACTCACTTGTCCAGTGAGAGGTGTTCTTACAAGTTTTACACCAGGGTTTCTTCTGACCTTCTTTCTTCTTCTTCTTGGAAGTTTGGGACCCACCCTCTGACTCAGTTTGGGGCCCTGTTGAAGACTTCTGGTCTTTAGCTTTCTGCTCCCCACCCTTCTGGTCTGTTTTCTTCTGGTCACCACCCTGGTTCTGGTTCTGGTTCTTTTGCTTAACTCTGGTTCTTACCCACTTATCTGCCCTCTTTCCCAATTCTTGGGGAGAGGTCAAATCTGAGTCAACCAAATGTTGATGCAACTGCTGGTTCTGACAATTATTTAAAATTTGTTCTCTCATCAGCAAATTGTACAATCCTTCATAGTCTGTAACCTTGCTTCCCAGCAACCATCCCTCCAGAGCCTTAGTGGCACACTCAACAAATTCAGACCAGTCCTGAGTCTGTGTCTTCTGGGTATCTCTGAACATTAACCTGTACTGTTCAGTGGTTAAGCCTAACCCATCAATCAGAGCACTCTTCAGGACCAGGTAGTTTCTAGAATCCCCATCACTAACTGTGAGGAGTCTGTCTCGGCCTCTACCTTCAAAGGAGAGCCACAAGATTGCTGCCCACTGCTCCTGAGGGATCTGCTGTACTCTGCAGGCTCTCTCCATTGCAGTAATCCATTTATGGATGTCATCCCCAGCTTTGTAGGGGGGCACAATCTTACTCAGGTTTCTATTATCAAAAGACCTGTCTTTATCCTTGTGGATATTGCTGCCACCAGTGGGTTCTATTACCCCACTCTCTCTAGGCTGTCTTGCTCTAGCAAGTTTCTCCTTAGCCAGGGCAACCTCTAACTCTTGCCTCTGGATCCTAAGCTCAGCCTCTCTCATCTTGGCCTCATGTTCCCTTCTCTGAGGGCTAGTCATCTCCTTTCTGGAGTGACCATGAGAGCCTCTAGAGACATGGGAGGTGTTGGATTCACCTGAGTGATGCCTTCTCCTCCTATGGCCCTGGTTAAGTCCACCTGGGGGTCTGAATGGGTTGTTACCTGATTCATTCCCAAGTTGACTTAAGTTAGCCTGGTTCAGTCTACTGACCAGCACCTGACTATCTCTGTCATCATCTGACTCACTGCTTTCCACCTCCTCCTCCTCTTCTTCTTCTTCCTCTTCATCTACCTGAGGAGCTCCAGTGGTGGAGGCTTCCTCATCTACTAGGATGATAGGGGTAGGGGTGTCTACAGTGTCATCCTCTGAAGGATGGCCTCCTTCAGCATTCCCTGTGGGGTTTGCTTTAGAGGTCTTTAGAGCCTCAGACTGATCCAAGAGCTCTCTTAGGTGGTCTGTAGTAGGGGTAGGCCCTGTCTTCAGACCCCTTAAGACACAAAGCTGTCTTAATTCCTTAAAGGGAAAAATAGCAAACTGGGATGGTGCCCTTGGAGGGTCACTCTCAACAGGAGTAAGTCCACTGGACCCCTCTGTTCCAGACATTGCTCTAGTGTGGGTGGATGTGTTGCAATCTACCTACACTGGTGTTTACCTACTAAACCTATCTAGTAGTTGTAGCTAGGGTGTGCTACTCCCTTTGCTCTACAACAACTAAGTTCAGTAGAACTTAAGTATACTAGTCTTGTTTTATATGTACCTAGCAGGTACCTGTATGATCTTTCAAATGATAATCTCAAAGATTGTAATGGTAAAACAACAGCAAGCTCAGATCCCAATCCGCTGCTCACCAATGTGAGAAGTTGGCCTGGTATATAATGCTCACTAGTTCTAGTGATCACTTTGTACCATGCCAAGCAACCCTTATGATGATGGTTGTAATTCAACCTTGTAGACCAGTTATCCTAGTGGTAACGTGGACAAAGCAGTCTTAGGCTAAACTCTGAAAGGCATGTGAAGCCAGCTGTTATACCATACACAACCCCCTTGAATACCAAATGAAAGGGACACCACACAGATATATATTGAAAATATATATTGATTTATTAACTATAAAATCCCCTGGACTCTTTATGAGCACAGAAGCACAAGCGTTAAAATCACAAGACAGTTTAAAATACACAAAAGTTGCACAATATGGATGAGCCCTAGGGGCCACCTAAACCATATACTAAATAAGTGGTATAAGGGATACCAGGAGGAAAGTGAAGAGGCCTAGGGCCTTGGGAATCGCTGGAGCTATTCGAGACTGGAGTTAACTAAGTCGGGAAAGGCCCACGGGACTCGGGTGCAGTGTTCAAAGTGCACGCACTTCTCAATACAAAGTCTATGGTGCGTAAAAAGCACAAAGTTAGAAAGTTAGGAACCTTCCGAGTGACCTACGGAGCTGAAACTTAAAACACAGGCCCTTGGGATGTGTACCAGTGCAGGAGCAC
Organism: Lissotriton vulgaris; assembly: GCF_964263255.1. Taxonomy (NCBI): domain Eukaryota; kingdom Metazoa; phylum Chordata; class Amphibia; order Caudata; family Salamandridae; genus Lissotriton; species Lissotriton vulgaris. The sequence goes on from NW_028243260.1 coordinate 5,465, forward strand.
CGGCGGAGCTGAGTTACCTCACCCACAGGAAGCGGGTGCACAGGGTCGAAGATGTGTCGGGTTTCGTCACGCTGGTCGATGGTGCTTGGAGCTGAAGATGCTGCAGGCGGCTCGATGAGAAGAGTTCCGGTGGATCCAAGGGTGGATCTGAAGATGTGAAGACCTGAAAGCAGAGGGGACAGTGTTCAAAGTCACTAGCCAGTGACTGCCGTGGAACCAGAGTGGAACCAGGTGATGTCGGGTGCAAACAGGCGTTGTCGGGTAGCTTCTTTCTGCAGCCACGTGGATACCCGGGGTCGAGGACGTCCAGGAGTCGGTCACGAGCTGTCCCACGTAGGCCTCTCGCTGTTGGCGGTGTCGGCGACCTGATCGGAGCAAACAGGCCTTGGCAAATGCAAGCCACGCAGGAGTTGAAAGATGCTGTTCACTCGGACCAGCAAGGTCAGAGCGGGTGCTACTTTTCACAGGAGCTTGGGTAGGTCTGGAGCAACCAGACCTGCTGTTTAAATCTTCGGGTTCGTCGCCAAGATGGCCGCTGGCCGCGTGGCTAGTGGCCGGGATGGCGCGTCGAGTGGCACAGTGCAAAAGGGCCCCACGCAGATCGTGGAGATGCTGGGGGGCTGATCTTCGGTGCAAGGGCTGCTCGGTGGTGGGGGTTCTCAATCCCCAAAGCACAACGTCGAGGATGCCTCAGAAGCTGCGCAGTCAGCTTTTCGGGTGTCTTTCAAGAGGTCCGGTCCCACGTCACTCGGTGCCTCCACGGGTCCCTTCTTTGCAGGGACTGTGGATCGGGCTCTGAGAGGTCTGGGAATCTGGTTCTTGTCGGGCTCTGGGCTCGGGCTCCGGCGGGAGGCGGCGGCAAAGCAGACGTCGAGTTGCTGGTTGGTACCTGTGTTCACAGGGTGGTCACTCCTTGGCCACAAGGGAGATTCTTCTTCAGTCTTCTGTGCAGCAGAATGTCGAAGTCCAGTCTTCTTCTTAGTTTAAGTTGATTTCGGGATGATCTGCTGTGCAATGGCACTGCTCCCCCTCTTATTCCCAAACTGGGGGTGGATCACCTACTAGGTCCCTCCTCTGGGTGGAACCAGGAAGGGGGGCGGTTACACCCCCTTTCCTTTGTCCAGCTCCGCGCCAGGACTGGGGCTGGAAGGCCCCAGAACCGGTTTGGACTGGCCTATGCACGGGGACACCTTGTGTGCCCCGGGCATGTCTGATTCTTTTCAGCCCTGTCCTACCTAATACACAAAATCCTGTCTGGGGTGGTGCTCGCACCTCCCAAGGCAGGAAACCCTTTGTCCAGGCCACCATCTGCCGAGTTTCGGTCAGCAGCAGGAGGCCAGACTTGTGTCTGTGGTGGCAGCGTCCATTTTGTGAAGCTGAGGCTCTGTTTAACTTTAACCGGGGTTAAGGCTACGCACATGTCGTGTCCCTCTAGAAGGGTGGAATGCTATCCCCGTCGCCAGAATTGGCGAGGGGATAGTATTCCAATTCGTATGACACCTTACTCGACATGTTTTGATAAAGCCAAACCAAAGATAGCATTTAACCGCGAGGATTATAATGCACTTAAGAGTATATGGTATGGCAATATCCCGGAACGGCTTAGGGAGTTGTTCCCGACAGCTGCAGACAGGCTCAGCTCATGCCAGAGCACCATCTCACATATTTCCAAGCACTCTGCCTCCAGGATTGATGAGGCCTTCCATAGGAGTGGCTGATAGGAACATATGTGTCCAGTTTAGGGTTAGGCACAGACATACTGTACCTAAGTAAGAGGTGGTTACACCGACTTACCCCAGCTGAGTGATCAGCCAGTTGTGTCAAATATGGAGGCCAGGCCAGGGGTGGCACAATACGTGCTGCAGCCCCTGGTAGGCCTTGGATACACCTATGCCCTGGGCACCTAGGGTGCACTAGTACAGGGGCTCATAAGGTGAACCAGTTCCAATTCGTAATGCACCTAAAGTGCATTGGCATTAATTTAGAGAGAGAACAGCAGGCTGTGGGTCTGATTAGCAGGCCCACAGCCACATTAA
>NW_028243260.1:10000-15000 GCF_964263255.1 Lissotriton vulgaris
CGGCCATACCACCCTGAAAGCACCTGATCTCGTCCGATCTCAGAAGTTAAGCAGGGTCGGGCCTGGTTAGTACCTGGATGGGAGACCGCCTGGGAATACCAGGTGCTGTAGGCTTTTTTTTTCAGAGTGGTTTGCTTGCTTGTACTGAAGCTGAGCGAAGAAAGCTAAGAGGCCCAAAACCAGTGCTCCTAGAGCCTACGGCCATACCACCCTGAAAGCACCTGATCTCGTCCGATCTCAGAAGTTAAGCAGGGTCGGGCCTGGTTAGTACCTGGATGGGAGACCGCCTGGGAATACCAGGTGCTGTAGGCTTTTTTTTTTCAGAGTGGTTTGCTTGCTTGTACTGAAGCTGAGCGAAGAAAGCTAAGAGGCCCAAAACCAGTGCTCCTAGAGCCTACGGCCATACCACCCTGAAAGCACCTGATCTCGTCCGATCTCAGAAGTTAAGCAGGGTCGGGCCTGGTTAGTACCTGGATGGGAGACCGCCTGGGAATACCAGGTGCTGTAGGCTTTTTTTTTTCAGAGTGGTTTGCTTGCTTGTACTGAAGCTGAGCGAAGAAAGCTAAGAGGCCCAAAACCAGTGCTCCTAGAGCCTACGGCCATACCACCCTGAAAGCACCTGATCTCGTCCGATCTCAGAAGTTAAGCAGGGTCGGGCCTGGTTAGTACCTGGATGGGAGACCGCCTGGGAATACCAGGTGCTGTAGGCTTTTTTTTTTCAGAGTGGTTTGCTTGCTTGTACTGAAGCTGAGCGAAGAAAGCTAAGAGGCCCAAAACCAGTGCTCCTAGAGCCTACGGCCATACCACCCTGAAAGCACCTGATCTCGTCCGATCTCAGAAGTTAAGCAGGGTCGGGCCTGGTTAGTACCTGGATGGGAGACCGCCTGGGAATACCAGGTGCTGTAGGCTTTTTTTTTTCAGAGTGGTTTGCTTGCTTGTACTGAAGCTGAGCGAAGAAAGCTAAGAGGCCCAAAACCAGTGCTCCTAGAGCCTACGGCCATACCACCCTGAAAGCACCTGATCTCGTCCGATCTCAGAAGTTAAGCAGGGTCGGGCCTGGTTAGTACCTGGATGGGAGACCGCCTGGGAATACCAGGTGCTGTAGGCTTTTTTTTTTCAGAGTGGTTTGCTTGCTTGTACTGAAGCTGAGCGAAGAAAGCTAAGAGGCCCAAAACCAGTGCTCCTAGAGCCTACGGCCATACCACCCTGAAAGCACCTGATCTTGTCCGATCTCAGAAGTTAAGCAGGGTCAGGCCTGGTTAGTACCTGGATGGGAGACCGCCTGGGAATACCAGGTGCTGTAGGCTTTTTTTTTTCAGAGTGGTTTGCTTGCTTGTACTGAAGCTGAGCGAAGAAAGCTAAGAGGCCCAAAACCAGTGCTCCTAGAGCCTACGGACATACCACCCTGAAAGCACCTGATCTCGTCCGATCTCAGAAGTTAAGCAGGGTCGGGCCTGGTTAGTACCTGGATGGGAGACCGCCTGGGAATACCAGGTGCTGTAGGCTTTTTTTTTTCAGAGTGGTTTGCTTGCTTGTACTGAAGCTGAGCGAAGAAAGCTAAGAGGCCCAAAACCAGTGCTCCTAGAGCCTACGGCCATACCACCCTGAAAGCACCTGATCTCGTCCGATCTCAGAAGTTAAGCAGGGTCGGGCCTGTTAGTACCTGGATGGGAGACCGCCTGGGAATACCAGGTGCTGTAGGCTTTTTTTTTTCAGAGTGGTTTGCTTGCTTGTACTGAAGCTGAGCGAAGAAAGCTAAGAGGCCCAAAACCAGTGCTCCTAGAGCCTACGGCCATACCACCCTGAAAGCACCTGATCTCGTCCGATCTCAGAAGTTAAGCAGGGTCGGGCCTGGTTAGTACCTGGATGGGAGACCGCCTGGGAATACCAGGTGCTGTAGGCTTTTTTTTTTCAGAGTGGTTTGCTTGCTTGTACTGAAGCTGAGCGAAGAAAGCTAAGAGGCCCAAAACCAGTGCTCCTAGAGCCTACGGCCATACCACCCTGAAAGCACCTGATCTCGTCCGATCTCAGAAGTTAAGCAGGGTCGGGCCTGGTTAGTACCTGGATGGGAGACCGCCTGGGAATACCAGGTGCTGTAGGCTTTTTTTTTTCAGAGTGGTTTGCTTGCTTGTACTGAAGCTGAGCGAAGAAAGCTAAGAGGCCCAAAACCAGTGCTCCTAGAGCCTACGGCCATACCACCCTGAAAGCACCTGATCTCTTCCGATCTCAGCAGTTAAGCAGGGTCGGGCCTGGTTAGTACCTGGATGGGAGACCGCCTGGGAATACCAGGTGCTGTAGGCTTTTTTTTTTCAGAGTGGTTTGCTTGCTTGTACTGAAGCTGAGCGAAGAAAGCTAAGAGGCCCAAAACCAGTGCTCCTAGAGCCTACGGCCATACCACCCTGAAAGCACCTGATCTCGTCCGATCTCAGAAGTTAAGCAGGGTCGGGCCTGGTTAGTACCTGGATGGGAGACCGCCTGGGAATACCAGGTGCTGTAGGCTTTTTTTTTTCAGAGTGGTTTGCTTGCTTGTACTGAAGCTGAGCGAAGAAAGCTAAGAGGCCCAAAACCAGTGCTCCTAGAGCCTACGGCCGTACCACCCTGAAAGCACCTGATCTCGTCCGATCTCAGCAGTTAAGCAGGGTCGGGCCTGGTTAGTACCTCGATGGGAGACCGCCTGGGAATACCAGGTGCTGTAGGCTTTTTTTTTTCAGAGTGGTTTGCTTGCTTGTACTGAAGCTGAGCGAAGAAAGCTAAGAGGCCCAAAACCAGTGCTCCTAGAGCCTACGGCCATACCACCCTGAAAGCACCTGATCTCGTCCGATCTCAGCAGTTAAGCAGGGTCGGGCCTGGTTAGTACCTGGATGGGAGACCGCCTGGGAATACCAGGTGCTGTAGGCTTTTTTTTTTCAGAGTGGTTTGCTTGCTTGTACTGAAGCTGAGCGAAGAAAGCTAAGAGGCCCAAAACCAGTGCTCCTAGAGCCTACGGCCATACCACCCTGAAAGCACCTGATCTCGTCCGATCTCAGAAGTTAAGCAGGGTCGGGCCTGGTTAGTACCTGGATGGGAGACCGCCTGGGAATACCAGGTGCTGTAGGCTTTTTTTTTTCAGAGTGGTTTGCTTGCTTGTACTGAAGCTGAGCGAAGAAAGCTAAGAGGCCCAAAACCAGTGCTCCTAGAGCCTATGGCCATACCACCCTGAAAGCACCTGATCTCGTCCGATCTCAGAAGTTAAGCAGGGTCGGGCCTGGTTAGTACCTGGATGGGAGACCGCCTGGGAATACCAGGTGCTGTAGGCTTTTTTTTTTCAGAGTGGTTTGCTTGCTTGTACTGAAGCTGAGCGAAGAAAGCTAAGAGGCCCAAAACCAGTGCTCCTAGAGCCTACGGCCATACCACCCTGAAAGCACCTGATCTCGTCCGATCTCAGCAGTTAAGCAGGGTCGGGCCTGGTTAGTACCTGGACGGGAGACCGCCTGGGAATACCAGGTGCTGTAGGCTTTTTTTTTTCAGAGTGGTTTGCTTGCTTGTACTGAAGCTGAGCGAAGAAAGCTAAGAGGCCCAAAACCAGTGCTCCTAGAGCCTACGGCCATACCACCCTGAAAGCACCTGATCTCGTCCGATCTCAGAAGTTAAGCAGGGTCGGGCCTGGTTAGTACCTGGATGGGAGACCGCCTGGGAATACCAGGTGCTGTAGGCTTTTTTTTTTCAGAGTGGTTTGCTTGCTTGTACTGAAGCTGAGCGAAGAAAGCTAAGAGGCCCAAAACCAGTGCTCCTAGAGCCTACGGCCATACCACCCTGAAAGCACCTGATCTCGTCCGATCTCAGCAGTTAAGCAGGGTCGGGCCTGGTTAGTACCTGGATGGGAGACCGCCTGGGAATACCAGGTGCTGTAGGCTTTTTTTTTTCAGAGTGGTTTGCTTGCTTGTACTGAAGCTGAGCGAAGAAAGCTAAGAGGCCCAAAACCAGTGCTCCTAGAGCCTACAGCCATACCACCCTGAAAGCACCTGATCTCGTCCGATCTCAGCAGTTAAGCAGGGTCGGGCCTGGTTAGTACCTGGATGGGAGACCGCCTGGGAATACCAGGTGCTGTAGGCTTTTTTTTTTCAGAGTGGTTTGCTTGCTTGTACTGAAGCTGAGCGAAGAAAGCTAAGAGGCCCAAAACCAGTGCTCCTAGAGCCTACGGCCATACCACCCTGAAAGCACCTGATCTCGTCCGATCTCAGCAGTTAAGCAGGGTCGGGCCTGGTTAGTACCTGGATGGGAGACCGCCTGGGAATACCAGGTGCTGTAGGCTTTTTTTTTTCAGAGTGGTTTGCTTGCTTGTACTGAAGCTGAGCGAAGAAAGCTAAGAGGCCCAAAACCAGTGCTCCTAGAGCCTACGGCCATACCACCCTGAAAGCACCTGATCTCGTCCGATCTCAGAAGTTAAGCAGGGTCGGGCCTGGTTAGTACCTGGATGGGAGACCGCCTGGGAATACCAGGTGCTGTAGGCTTTTTTTTTTCAGAGTGGTTTGCTTGCTTGTACTGAAGCTGAGCGAAGAAAGCTAAGAGGCCCAAAACCAGTGCTCCTAGAGCCTACGGCCATACCACCCTGAAAGCACCTGATCTCGTCCGATCTCAGAAGTTAAGCAGGGTCGGGCCTGGTTAGTACCTGGATGGGAGACCGCCTGGGAATACCAGGTGCTGTAGGCTTTTTTTTTTCAGAGTGGTTTGCTTGCTTGTACTGAAGCTGAGCGAAGAAAGCTAAGAGGCCCAAAACCAGTGCTCCTAGAGCCTACGGCCATACCACCCTGAAAGCACCTGATCTCGTCCGATCTCAGAAGTTAAGCAGGGTCGGGCCTGGTTAGTACCTGGATGGGAGACCGCCTGGGAATACCAGGTGCTGTAGGCTTTTTTTTTTCAGAGTGGTTTGCTTGCTTGTACTGAAGCTGAGCGAAGAAAGCTAAGAGGCCCAAAACCAGTGCTCCTAGAGCCTACGGCCATACCACCCTGAAAGCACCTGA
>NW_028243260.1:17500-37500 GCF_964263255.1 Lissotriton vulgaris
GAAAGCTAAGAGGCCCAAAACCAGTGCTCCTAGAGCCTACGGCCATACCACCCTGAAAGCACCTGATCTCGTCCGATCTCAGCAGTTAAGCAGGGTCGGGCCTGGTTAGTACCTGGATGGGAGACCGCCTGGGAATACCAGGTGCTGTAGGCTTTTTTTTTTCAGAGTGGTTTGCTTGCTTGTACTGAAGCTGAGCGAAGAAAGCTAAGAGGCCCAAAACCAGTGCTCCTAGAGCCTACGGCCATACCACCCTGAAAGCACCTGATCTCGTCCGATCTCAGAAGTTAAGCAGGGTCGGGCCTGGTTAGTACCTGGATGGGAGACCGCCTGGGAATACCAGGTGCTGTAGGCTTTTTTTTTTCAGAGTGGTTTGCTTGCTTGTACTGAAGCTGAGCGAAGAAAGCTAAGAGGCCCAAAACCAGTGCTCCTAGAGCCTACGGCCATACCACCCTGAAAGCACCTGATCTCGTCCGATCTCAGAAGTTAAGCAGGGTCGGGCCTGGTTAGTACCTGGATGGGAGACCGCCTGGGAATACCAGGTGCTGTAGGCTTTTTTTTTCAGAGTGGTTTGCTTGCTTGTACTGAAGCTGAGCGAAGAAAGCTAAGAGGCCCAAAACCAGTGCTCCTAGAGCCTACGGCCATACCACCCTGAAAGCACCTGATCTCGTCCGATCTCAGAAGTTAAGCAGGGTCGGGCCTGGTTAGTACCTGGATGGGAGACCGCCTGGGAATACCAGGTGCTGTAGGCTTTTTTTTTTCAGAATGGTTTGCTTGCTTGTACTGAAGCTGAGCGAAGAAAGCTAAGAGGCCCAAAACCAGTGCTCCTAGAGCCTACGGCCATACCACCCTGAAAGCACCTGATCTCGTCCGATCTCAGAAGTTAAGCAGGGTCGGGCCTGGTTAGTACCTGGATGGGAGACCGCCTGGGAATACCAGGTGCTGTAGGCTTTTTTTTTTCAGAGTGGTTTGCTTGCTTGTACTGAAGCTGAGCGAAGAAAGCTAAGAGGCCCAAAACCAGTGCTCCTAGAGCCTACGGCCATACCACCCTGAAAGCACCTGATCTCGTCCGATCTCAGAAGTTAAGCAGGGTCGGGCCTGGTTAGTACCTGGATGGGAGACCGCCTGGGAATACCAGGTGCTGTAGGCTTTTTTTTTCAGAGTGGTTTGCTTGCTTGTACTGAAGCTGAGCGAAGAAAGCTAAGAGGCCCAAAACCAGTGCTCCTAGAGCCTACGGCCATACCACCCTGAAAGCACCTGATCTCGTCCGATCTCAGCAGTTAAGCAGGGTCGGGCCTGGTTAGTACCTGGATGGGAGACCGCCTGGGAATACCAGGTGCTGTAGGCTTTTTTTTTTCAGAGTGGTTTGCTTGCTTGTACTGAAGCTGAGCGAAGAAAGCTAAGAGGCCCAAAACCAGTGCTCCTAGAGCCTACGGCCATACCACCCTGAAAGCACCTGATCTCGTCCGATCTCAGCAGTTAAGCAGGGTCGGGCCTGGTTAGTACCTGGATGGGAGACCGCCTGGGAATACCAGGTGCTGTAGGCTTTTTTTTTTCAGAGTGGTTTGCTTGCTTGTACTGAAGCTGAGCGAAGAAAGCTAAGAGGCCCAAAACCAGTGCTCCTAGAGCCTACGGCCATACCACCCTGAAAGCACCTGATCTCGTCCGATCTCAGCAGTTAAGCAGGGTCGGGCCTGGTTAGTACCTGGATGGGAGACCGCCTGGGAATACCAGGTGCTGTAGGCTTTTTTTTTTCAGAGTGGTTTGCTTGCTTGTACTGAAGCTGAGCGAAGAAAGCTAAGAGGCCCAAAACCAGTGCTCCTAGAGCCTACGGCCATACCACCCTGAAAGCACCTGATCTCGTCCGATCTCAGCAGTTAAGCAGGGTCGGGCCTGGTTAGTACCTGGATGGGAGACCGCCTGGGAATACCAGGTGCTGTAGGCTTTTTTTTTTCAGAGTGGTTTGCTTGCACTGAAGCTGAGCGAAGAAAGCTAAGAGGCCCAAAACCAGTGCTCCTAGAGCCTACGGCCATACCACCCTGAAAGCACCTGATCTTGTCCGATCTCAGAAGTTAAGCAGGGTCGGGCCTGGTTAGTACCTGGATGGGAGACCGCCTGGGAATACCAGGTGCTGTAGGCTTTTTTTTTTCAGAGTGGTTTGCTTGCTTGTACTGAAGCTGAGCGAAGAAAGCTAAGAGGCCCAAAACCAGTGCTCCTAGAGCCTACGGCCATACCACCCTGAAAGCACCTGATCTCGTCCGATCTCAGAAGTTAAGCAGGGTCGGGCCTGGTTAGTACCTGGATGGGAGACCGCCTGGGAATACCAGGTGCTGTAGGCTTTTTTTTTTCAGAGTGGTTTGCTTGCTTGTACTGAAGCTGAGCGAAGAAAGCTAAGAGGCCCAAAACCAGTGCTCCTAGAGCCTACGGCCATACCACCCTGAAAGCACCTGATCTCGTCCGATCTCAGAAGTTAAGCAGGGTCGGGCCTGGTTAGTACCTGGATGGGAGACCGCCTGGGAATACCAGGTGCTGTAGGCTTTTTTTTTTCAGAGTGGTTTGCTTGCTTGTACTGAAGCTGAGCGAAGAAAGCTAAGAGGCCCAAAACCAGTGCTCCTAGAGCCTACGGCCATACCACCCTGAAAGCACCTGATCTCGTCCGATCTCAGAAGTTAAGCAGGGTCGGGCCTGGTTAGTACCTGGATGGGAGACCGCCTGGGAATACCAGGTGCTGTAGGCTTTTTTTTTTCAGAGTGGTTTGCTTGCTTGTACTGAAGCTGAGCGAAGAAAGCTAAGAGGCCCAAAACCAGTGCTCCTAGAGCCTACGGCCATACCACCCTGAAAGCACCTGATCTCGTCCGATCTCAGCAGTTAAGCAGGGTCGGGCCTGGTTAGTACCTGGATGGGAGACCGCCTGGGAATACCAGGTGCTGTAGGCTTTTTTTTTTCAGAGTGGTTTGCTTGCTTGTACTGAAGCTGAGCGAAGAAAGCTAAGAGGCCCAAAACCAGTGCTCCTAGAGCCTACGGCCATACCACCCTGAAAGCACCTGATCTCGTCCGATCTCAGCAGTTAAGCAGGGTCGGGCCTGGTTAGTACCTGGATGGGAGACCGCCTGGGAATACCAGGTGCTGTAGGCTTTTTTTTTTCAGAGTGGTTTGCTTGCTTGTACTGAAGCTGAGCGAAGAAAGCTAAGAGGCCCAAAACCAGTGCTCCTAGAGCCTACGGCCATACCACCCTGAAAGCACCTGATCTCGTCCGATCTCAGCAGTGAAGCAGGGTCGGGCCTGGTTAGTACCTGGATGGGAGACCGCCTGGGAATACCAGGTGCTGTAGGCTTTTTTTTTTCAGAGTGGTTTGCTTGCTTGTACTGAAGCTGAGCGAAGAAAGCTAAGAGGCCCAAAACCAGTGCTCCTAGAGCCTACGGCCATACCACCCTGAAAGCACCTGATCTCGTCCGATCTCAGCAGTTAAGCAGGGTCGGGCCTGGTTAGTACCTGGATGGGAGACCGCCTGGGAATACCAGGTGCTGTAGGCTTTTTTTTTTCAGAGTGGTTTGCTTGCTTGTACTGAAGCTGAGCGAAGAAAGCTAAGAGGCCCAAAACCAGTGCTCCTAGAGCCTACGGCCATACCACCCTGAAAGCACCTGATCTCGTCCGATCTCAGCAGTTAAGCAGGGTCGGGCCTGGTTAGTACCTGGATGGGAGACCGCCTGGGAATACCAGGTGCTGTAGGCTTTTTTTTTTCAGAGTGGTTTGCTTGCTTGTACTGAAGCTGAGCGAAGAAAGCTAAGAGGCCCAAAACCAGTGCTCCTAGAGCCTACGGCCATACCACCCTGAAAGCACCTGATCTCGTCCGATCTCAGCAGTTAAGCAGGGTCGGGCCTGGTTAGTACCTGGATGGGAGACCGCCTGGGAATACCAGGTGCTGTAGGCTTTTTTTTTTTCAGAGTGGTTTGCTTGCTTGTACTGAAGCTGAGCGAAGAAAGCTAAGAGGCCCAAAACCAGTGCTCCTAGAGCCTACGGCCATACCACCCTGAAAGCACCTGATCTCGTCCGATCTCAGAAGTTAAGCAGGGTCGGGCCTGGTTAGTACCTGGATGGGAGACCGCCTGGGAATACCAGGTGCTGTAGGCTTTTTTTTTCAGAGTGGTTTGCTTGCTTGTACTGAAGCTGAGCGAAGAAAGCTAAGAGGCCCAAAACCAGTGCTCCTAGAGCCTACGGCCATACCACCCTGAAAGCACCTGATCTCGTCCGATCTCAGAAGTTAAGCAGGGTCGGGCCTGGTTAGTACCTGGATGGGAGACCGCCTGGGAATACCAGGTGCTGTAGGCTTTTTTTTTTCAGAGTGGTTTGCTTGCTTGTACTGAAGCTGAGCGAAGAAAGCTAAGAGGCCCAAAACCAGTGCTCCTAGAGCCTACGGCCATACCACCCTGAAAGCACCTGATCTCGTCTGATCTCAGAAGTTAAGCAGGGTCGGGCCTGGTTAGTACCTGGATGGGAGACCGCCTGGGAATACCAGGTGCTGTAGGCTTTTTTTTTTCAGAGTGGTTTGCTTGCTTGTACTGAAGCTGAGCGAAGAAAGCTAAGAGGCCCAAAACCAGTGCTCCTAGAGCCTACGGCCATACCACCCTGAAAGCACCTGATCTCGTCCGATCTCAGAAGTTAAGCAGGGTCGGGCCTGGTTAGTACCTGGATGGGAGACCGCCTGGGAATACCAGGTGCTGTAGGCTTTTTTTTTTCAGAGTGGTTTGCTTGCTTGTACTGAAGCTGAGCGAAGAAAGCTAAGAGGCCCAAAACCAGTGCTCCTAGAGCCTACGGCCATACCACCCTGAAAGCACCTGATCTCGTCCGATCTCAGAAGTTAAGCAGGGTCGGGCCTGTTAGTACCTGGATGGGAGACCGCCTGGGAATACCAGGTGCTGTAGGCTTTTTTTTTTCAGAGTGGTTTGCTTGCTTGTACTGAAGCTGAGCGAAGAAAGCTAAGAGGCCCAAAACCAGTGCTCCTAGAGCCTACGGCCATACCACCCTGAAAGCACCTGATCTCGTCCGATCTCAGAAGTTAAGCAGGGTCGGGCCTGGTTAGTACCTGGATGGGAGACCGCCTGGGAATACCAGGTGCTGTAGGCTTTTTTTTTTCAGAGTGGTTTGCTTGCTTGTACTGAAGCTGAGCGAAGAAAGCTAAGAGGCCCAAAACCAGTGCTCCTAGAGCCTACGGCCATACCACCCTGAAAGCACCTGATCTCGTCCGATCTCAGAAGTTAAGCAGGGTCGGGCCTGGTTAGTACCTGGATGGGAGACCGCCTGGGAATACCAGGTGCTGTAGGCTTTTTTTTTTCAGAGTGGTTTGCTTGCTTGTACTGAAGCTGAGCGAAGAAAGCTAAGAGGCCCAAAACCAGTGCTCCTAGAGCCTACGGCCATACCACCCTGAAAGCACCTGATCTCGTCCGATCTCAGCAGTTAAGCAGGGTCGGGCCTGGTTAGTACCTGGATGGGAGACCGCCTGGGAATACCAGGTGCTGTAGGCTTTTTTTTTTCAGAGTGGTTTGCTTGCTTGTACTGAAGCTGAGCTGTAGGAGAGTAGGGTCTGCTATCCTATGGTCACCCCAAATTTTTGCTTTTTGCTTCACTGGTTTCTGACTTAATGTGGCTGTGGGCCTGCTAATCAGACCCACAGCCTGCTGTTCTCTCTCTAAATTAATGCCAATGCACTTTAGGTGCATTACGAATTGGAACTGGTTCACCTTATGAGCCCCTGTACTAGTGCACCCTAGGTGCCCAGGGCATAGGTGTATCCAAGGCCTACCAGGGGCTGCAGCACGTATTGTGCCACCCCTGGCCTGGCCTCCATATTTGACACAACTGGCTGATCACTCAGCTGGGGTAAGTCGGTGTAACCACCTCTTACTTAGGTACAGTATGTCTGTGCCTAACCCTAAACTGGACACATATGTTCCTATCAGCCACTCCTATGGAAGGCCTCATCAATCCTGGAGGCAGAGTGCTTGGAAATATGTGAGATGGTGCTCTGGCATGAGCTGAGCCTGTCTGCAGCTGTCGGGAACAACTCCCTAAGCCGTTCCGGGATATTGCCATACCATATACTCTTAAGTGCATTATAATCCTCGCGGTTAAATGCTATCTTTGGTTTGGCTTTATCAAAACATGTCGAGTAAGGTGTCATACGAATTGGAATACTATCCCCTCGCCAATTCTGGCGACGGGGATAGCATTCCACCCTTCTAGAGGGACACGACATGTGCGTAGCCTTAACCCCGGTTAAAGTTAAACAGAGCCTCAGCTTCACAAAATGGACGCTGCCACCACAGACACAAGTCTGGCCTCCTGCTGCTGACCGAAACTCGGCAGATGGTGGCCTGGACAAAGGGTTTCCTGCCTTGGGAGGTGCGAGCACCACCCCAGACAGGATTTTGTGTATTAGGTAGGACAGGGCTGAAAAGAATCAGACATGCCCGGGGCACACAAGGTGTCCCCGTGCATAGGCCAGTCCAAACCGGTTCTGGGGCCTTCCAGCCCCAGTCCTGGCGCGGAGCTGGACAAAGGAAAGGGGGTGTAACCGCCCCCCTTCCTGGTTCCACCCAGAGGAGGGACCTAGTAGGTGATCCACCCCCAGTTTGGGAATAAGAGGGGGAGCAGTGCCATTGCACAGCAGATCATCCCGAAATCGACTTAAACTAAGAAGAAGACTGGACTTCGACATTCTGCTGCACAGAAGACTGAAGAAGAATCTCCCTTGTGGCCAAGGAGTGACCACCCTGTGAACACAGGTACCAACCAGCAACTCGACGTCTGCTTTGCCGCCGCCTCCCGCCGGAGCCCGAGCCCAGAGCCCGACAAGAACCAGATTCCCAGACCTCTCAGAGCCCGATCCACAGTCCCTGCAAAGAAGGGACCCGTGGAGGCACCGAGTGACGTGGGACCGGACCTCTTGAAAGACACCCGAAAAGCTGACTGCGCAGCTTCTGAGGCATCCTCGACGTTGTGCTTTGGGGATTGAGAACCCCCACCACCGAGCAGCCCTTGCACCGAAGATCAGCCCCCCAGCATCTCCACGATCTGCGTGGGGCCCTTTTGCACTGTGCCACTCGACGCGCCATCCCGGCCACTAGCCACGCGGCCAGCGGCCATCTTGGCGACGAACCCGAAGATTTAAACAGCAGGTCTGGTTGCTCCAGACCTACCCAAGCTCCTGTGAAAAGGAGCACCCGCTCTGACCTTGCTGGTCCGAGTGAACAGCATCTTTCAACTCCTGCGTGGCTTGCATTTGCCAAGGCCTGTTTGCTCCGATCAGGTCGCCGACACCGCCAACAGCGAGAGGCCTACGTGGGACAGCTCGTGACCGACTCCTGGACGTCCTCGACCCCGGGTATCCACGTGGCTGCAGAAAGAAGCTACCCGACAACGCCTGTTTGCACCCGACATCACCTGGTTCCACTCTGGTTCCACGGCAGTCACTGGCTAGTGACTTTGAACACTGTCCCCTCTGCTTTCAGGTCTTCACATCTTCAGATCCACCCTTGGATCCACCGGAACTCTTCTCATCGAGCCGCCTGCAGCATCTTCAGCTCCAAGCACCATCGACCAGCGTGACGAAACCCGACACATCTTCGACCCTGTGCACCCGCTTCCTGTGGGTGAGGTAACTCAGCTCCGCCGGTGCTCCTGCACTGGTACACATCCCAAGGGCCTGTGTTTTAAGTTTCAGCTCCGTAGGTCACTCGGAAGGTTCCTAACTTTCTAACTTTGTGCTTTTTACGCACCATAGACTTTGTATTGAGAAGTGCGTGCACTTTGAACACTGCACCCGAGTCCCGTGGGCCTTTCCCGACTTAGTTAACTCCAGTCTCGAATAGCTCCAGCGATTCCCAAGGCCCTAGGCCTCTTCACTTTCCTCCTGGTATCTCTTATACCACTTATTTAGTATATGGTTTAGGTGGCCCCTAGGGCTCATCCATATTGTGCAACTTTTG
Source organism: Lissotriton vulgaris (assembly GCF_964263255.1). NCBI lineage: Eukaryota > Metazoa > Chordata > Amphibia > Caudata > Salamandridae > Lissotriton > Lissotriton vulgaris. The sequence continues at coordinate 25,483 of NW_028243260.1, forward strand.
TGTATTTTAAACTGTCTTGTGATTTTACGCTTGTGCTTCTGTGCTCATAAAGAGTCCAGGGGATTTTATAGTTAATAAATCAATATATATTTTCAATATATATCTGTGTGGTGTCCCTTTCATTTGGTATTCAAGGGGGTTGTGTATGGTATAACAGCTGGCTTCACATGCCTTTCAGAGTTTAGCCTAAGACTGCTTTGTCCACGTTACCACTAGGATAACTGGTCTACAAGGTTGAATTACAACCATCATCATAAGGGTTGCTTGGCATGGTACAAAGTGATCACTAGAACTAGTGAGCATTATATACCAGGCCAACTTCTCACATTGGTGAGCAGCGGATTGGGATCTGAGCTTGCTGTTGTTTTACCATTACAATCTTTGAGATTATCATTTGAAAGATCATACAGGTACCTGCTAGGTACATATAAAACAAGACTAGTATACTTAAGTTCTACTGAACTTAGTTGTTGTAGAGCAAAGGGAGTAGCACACCCTAGCTACAACTACTAGATAGGTTTAGTAGGTAAACACCAGTGTAGGTAGATTGCAACACATCCACCCACACTAGAGCAATGTCTGGAACAGAGGGGTCCAGTGGACTTACTCCTGTTGAGAGTGACCCTCCAAGGGCACCATCCCAGTTTGCTATTTTTCCCTTTAAGGAATTAAGACAGCTTTGTGTCTTAAGGGGTCTGAAGACAGGGCCTACCCCTACTACAGACCACCTAAGAGAGCTCTTGGATCAGTCTGAGGCTCTAAAGACCTCTAAAGCAAACCCCACAGGGAATGCTGAAGGAGGCCATCCTTCAGAGGATGACACTGTAGACACCCCTACCCCTATCATCCTAGTAGATGAGGAAGCCTCCACCACTGGAGCTCCTCAGGTAGATGAAGAGGAAGAAGAAGAAGAGGAGGAGGAGGTGGAAAGCAGTGAGTCAGATGATGACAGAGATAGTCAGGTGCTGGTCAGTAGACTGAACCAGGCTAACTTAAGTCAACTTGGGAATGAATCAGGTAACAACCCATTCAGACCCCCAGGTGGACTTAACCAGGGCCATAGGAGGAGAAGGCATCACTCAGGTGAATCCAACACCTCCCATGTCTCTAGAGGCTCTCATGGTCACTCCAGAAAGGAGATGACTAGCCCTCAGAGAAGGGAACATGAGGCCAAGATGAGAGAGGCTGAGCTTAGGATCCAGAGGCAAGAGTTAGAGGTTGCCCTGGCTAAGGAGAAACTTGCTAGAGCAAGACAGCCTAGAGAGAGTGGGGTAATAGAACCCACTGGTGGCAGCAATATCCACAAGGATAAAGACAGGTCTTTTGATAATAGAAACCTGAGTAAGATTGTGCCCCCCTACAAAGCTGGGGATGACATCCATAAATGGATTACTGCAATGGAGAGAGCCTGCAGAGTACAGCAGATCCCTCAGGAGCAGTGGGCAGCAATCTTGTGGCTCTCCTTTGAAGGTAGAGGCCGAGACAGACTCCTCACAGTTAGTGATGGGGATTCTAGAAACTACCTGGTCCTGAAGAGTGCTCTGATTGATGGGTTAGGCTTAACCACTGAACAGTACAGGTTAATGTTCAGAGATACCCAGAAGACACAGACTCAGGACTGGTCTGAATTTGTTGAGTGTGCCACTAAGGCTCTGGAGGGATGGTTGCTGGGAAGCAAGGTTACAGACTATGAAGGATTGTACAATTTGCTGATGAGAGAACAAATTTTAAATAATTGTCAGAACCAGCAGTTGCATCAACATTTGGTTGACTCAGATTTGACCTCTCCCCAAGAATTGGGAAAGAGGGCAGATAAATGGGTAAGAACCAGAGTTAAGCAAAAGAACCAGAACCAGAACCAGGGTGGTGACCAGAAGAAAACAGACCAGAAGGGTGGGGAGCAGAAAGCTAAAGACCAGAAGTCTTCAACAGGGCCCCAAACTGAGACAGAGGGTGGGTCCCAAACTTCCAAGAAGAAGAAGAAAGAAGGTCAGAAGAAACCCTGGTGTAAAACTTGTAAGAACACCTCTCACTGGACAAGTGAGTGTAAAAAGGGTGGAGCCCCCAACACTGCAGCCCCTAAGGCACCTGCACCCACTAGTACAGTTAGCAGTGTTGGTCCTCAAGCCAAGGGTTTAGTGGGAATCACTTTGGGAACTGAAGGAGATTCTGACCTAGTCAGAACCCTTACACAGGCTGTTCTGGTTTGTGAAGGGGACATAGATTTGACCCCTGACATAAGTCCCAGTAACCTGGGCAAATACAGACAGACACCTTTGATTAACAACAAAGTGGCTCAAGCTTACAGGGACACATGTGCCAGTGTCACTATGGTGACACCTAACTTTGTGGACCCTGGACAATACATGCCAGGCGATGATTACCTGGTGACCAATGCCAGCAATGTCACTACTACACATAGTGTGGCACTTGTTAACTTTTCCTGGGGAGGGGTAACTGGCCTAAAGAAAGTTGTGGTTAGTGCTGATCTCCCAGTAGAATGTTTGTTGGGCAATGACCTGGAGAACTCTCTATGGTCAGAAGTTGAGTACAGGACTCATGCAGAGATGTTAGGGATATCATCACATGTCCTTGCTGTGACCAGGTCACAGGCCAAAAAGTGCCTCTCTGAACCTCAGGTCTTGGATCCTGGAACAATGGACCAAGTACCTCCCAAGAAGAAGAACAGGAGGGTTAAGGCTGTGCCTTCCCAACTGCCTACAAGTGAGGATCAGGCTTCACAGGAAACTGATCTAGAGACCCCTGAAGGAACTGTCCCTGAAGAACTTGAACCTGATCAGGTTGAGTTTCTGGGGACAGGGGGACCTTCTAGGGCAGACTTGGGGCAGGCTCAGTTAACCTGTCCTTCTCTTGAACCCCTCAGACAGCAGGCTGCTGCTGAGGCTGCTGGGAATGCTCAAGGTGCCCATAAAGTATATTGGGACGATGGACTCCTTTATTCAGAGGCTAGAGACCCCAAGCCTGGTGCTACCAGGAGGTTGGTTATACCTCTGCAATTTAGGGGCTTCCTACTCACCTTGGCCCATGATATTCCTTTAGCAGGACACCTAGGCCAGAACAAGACTTGGGACAGGCTTGTCCCTCACTTTCACTGGCCTCACATGTCTGAAGACACCAAGGAGTTTTGTCGCTCCTGTGAAACCTGCCAAGCCAGTGGTAAAGCAGGTGGAACAACAAAGGCCCCCCTGATACCACTACCTGTGGTGGGGGTTCCCTTTGAGAGAGTGGGGATTGATATTGTTGGTCCAATGGATCCCCCTACAGCATCTGGGCACAGATTCATACTGGTGGTAGTGGATCATGCCACCAGGTACCCAGAGGCAATTCCCCTTAGGACCACAACAGCTCCTGTTGTGGCCAGGGCCTTACTTGGAGTTTTCTCCAGAGTGGGGTTTCCTAAGGAGGTAATATCAGATAGAGGTACCAACTTCATGTCTGGATATTTGACAGCTATGTGGAAGGAATGTGGTGTAAACTACAAGTTCACCACTCCTTATCACCCACAATGCAATGGGCTTGTTGAGAGATTTAACAAGACCCTAAAGGGCATGATTAAAGGATTACCTGAAAAGCTCAGGCGAAGATGGGACATCCTTCTGCCCTGCCTTTTGTTCGCTTACAGAGAGGTCCCTCAAAAGGGGGTTGGCTTCAGCCCCTTTGAATTGTTGTTTGGGCACCCTGTAAGAGGACCCCTGTGTCTTGTGAAGGAAGGATGGGAGTTACCTCTCAAAAAGCCTAAACAGGACATAGTGGACTATGTACTTGGTCTCCGCTCCAGGATGGCAGAGTACATGGAAAAGGCATCCAAAAACCTTGAGGCTAGCCAAGAATTACAAAAAGCTTGGCATGACCAAAAGGCTGTCCTTGTTGAATTTCAGCCTGGACAGAAGGTATGGGTGTTGGAGCCAGTGGCCCCAGCAGCACTCCAAGACAAATGGTCTGGACCCCATACAATTCTGGAAAAGAAGGGAGAGGTTACCTACTTGGTGGACCTAGGAACTCCCAGGAGCCCCCACAGGGTGCTCCATGTGAACAGACTGAAGGCATATGTCAGCAGGGCAGACATGGGCTTGCTCATGGCTACAGATGAGGGACAGGAGGAAGAGAGTGACCCTCTCCCAGACCTGCTCACTCAGAACCCTGAGGATGGTTCAGTTGATGGTGTGGCCTTAGGTGGCAGCCTCACTGAACATCAGCAACATGACTGCAGACAAGTTCTACAGGCATACAGGCATATGTTCTCCTTGACCCCCAGTCAGACTAACTGGTGTACACATGTGGTGGACACTGGTGACAGTCTTCCTGTAAAGAGCAAAATTTACAGGCAACCTGACCACGTCAGGGACTGTATAAAGACTGAGGTGCAAAAGATGCTGGAATTAGGTGTCATTGAGCCTTCAGAGAGCCCCTGGGCTAGCCCAGTGGTTCTGGTCCCCAAACCTCACACCAAAGATGGCAAGAGAGAGATGAGGTTCTGTGTGGATTACAGAGGACTCAATGCTGTCACCAGGACAGATGCACACCCTATTCCAAGGGCAGATGAGCTCATTGACAAGTTGGCTTCTGCCAAATATTTGAGCACATTTGACTTGACAGCTGGCTACTGGCAAATCAGGTTAGCTGAGGAGTCTAAAGCCAAGACAGCATTTTCTACCCCTAGTGGGCATTATCAGTTTGTGGTGATGCCCTTTGGTTTGAAAAATGCACCTGCCACCTTCCAAAGGTTGGTGAACCAAGTCCTCACTGGGTTGGATGACTTTTGTGCAGCTTATCTGGACGATATTGCTGTCTTTAGCTCCACCTGGGAGGATCACCTGATCCACCTGAAGGAAGTGCTTGAGGCTCTGCAGAAGGCAGGCCTCACTATCAAGGCAACAAAGTGCCAGATAGGGCAGAGCAAGGTTGTATACCTGGGCCACCTTGTAGGTGGAGGCCAAGTTCAACCACTGGAGAGTAAGATCCAGACCATCAAGGACTGGTCCCCTCCAACTACCCAGACTCAGGTCAGAGCTTTCTTGGGCCTGACTGGGTACTACAGGAAGTTTGTTAAGAACTATGGGTCCATTGTGACTCCTCTTAATGATCTGACATCCAAGAAGATGCCCAAAAAGGTTCAGTGGACAGAAATCTGTCAAAAGGCATTTGATGACCTGAAGAAGGCCATGTGCTCTGCACCTATCCTGAAGAGTCCTGACTACTCAAGAGAGTTCATTGTCCAAACAGATGCTTCTGAGTTGGGAGTGGGAGCAGTGCTTTCACAGCTTAATGTAGATGGCCAGGACCAGCCCATTGCTTTCATTAGCAGAAGGCTGACCCCCAGAGAGAAACGTTGGTCAGCTATAGAGAGGGAGGCCTTCGCTGTGGTGTGGGCCCTGAAGAAGTTGAGACCATACTTATTTGGCACTCACTTCAAGATTCAGACCGACCATAAGCCCCTCCTATGGCTTAATCAGATGAAGGGTGAAAACCCCAAACTACTCAGGTGGTCCATTTCCCTACAGGGGATGGACTTTACAGTGGAGCACCGCCCAGGGACTGACCATGGCAACGCAGATGGTCTCTCCAGGTACTTCCACTTAGAACATGAAGACACAACTGGTCAAGGTTAGTCTAATGTCCCTGCGTTTGGGGGGGGGTTATGTAGGAGAGTAGGGTCTGCTATCCTATGGTCACCCCAAATTTTTGCTTTTTGCTTCACTGGTTTCTGACTTAATGTGGCTGTGGGCCTGCTAATCAGACCCACAGCCTGCTGTTCTCTCTCTAAATTAATGCCAATGCACTTTAGGTGCATTACGAATTGGAACTGGTTCACCTTATGAGCCCCTGTACTAGTGCACCCTAGGTGCCCAGGGCATAGGTGTATCCAAGGCCTACCAGGGGCTGCAGCACGTATTGTGCCACCCCTGGCCTGGCCTCCATATTTGACACAACTGGCTGATCACTCAGCTGGGGTAAGTCGGTGTAACCACCTCTTACTTAGGTACAGTATGTCTGTGCCTAACCCTAAACTGGACACATATGTTCCTATCAGCCACTCCTATGGAAGGCCTCATCAATCCTGGAGGCAGAGTGCTTGGAAATATGTGAGATGGTGCTCTGGCATGAGCTGAGCCTGTCTGCAGCTGTCGGGAACAACTCCCTAAGCCGTTCCGGGATATTGCCATACCATATACTCTTAAGTGCATTATAATCCTCGCGGTTAAATGCTATCTTTGGTTTGGCTTTATCAAAACATGTCGAGTAAGGTGTCATACGAATTGGAATACTATCCCCTCGCCAATTCTGGCGACGGGGATAGCATTCCACCCTTCTAGAGGGACACGACATGTGCGTAGCCTTAACCCCGGTTAAAGTTAAACAGAGCCTCAGCTTCACAAAATGGACGCTGCCACCACAGACACAAGTCTGGCCTCCTGCTGCTGACCGAAACTCGGCAGATGGTGGCCTGGACAAAGGGTTTCCTGCCTTGGGAGGTGCGAGCACCACCCCAGACAGGATTTTGTGTATTAGGTAGGACAGGGCTGAAAAGAATCAGACATGCCCGGGGCACACAAGGTGTCCCCGTGCATAGGCCAGTCCAAACCGGTTCTGGGGCCTTCCAGCCCCAGTCCTGGCGCGGAGCTGGACAAAGGAAAGGGGGTGTAACCGCCCCCCTTCCTGGTTCCACCCAGAGGAGGGACCTAGTAGGTGATCCACCCCCAGTTTGGGAATAAGAGGGGGAGCAGTGCCATTGCACAGCAGATCATCCCGAAATCGACTTAAACTAAGAAGAAGACTGGACTTCGACATTCTGCTGCACAGAAGACTGAAGAAGAATCTCCCTTGTGGCCAAGGAGTGACCACCCTGTGAACACAGGTACCAACCAGCAACTCGACGTCTGCTTTGCCGCCGCCTCCCGCCGGAGCCCGAGCCCAGAGCCCGACAAGAACCAGATTCCCAGACCTCTCAGAGCCCGATCCACAGTCCCTGCAAAGAAGGGACCCGTGGAGGCACCGAGTGACGTGGGACCGGACCTCTTGAAAGACACCCGAAAAGCTGACTGCGCAGCTTCTGAGGCATCCTCGACGTTGTGCTTTGGGGATTGAGAACCCCCACCACCGAGCAGCCCTTGCACCGAAGATCAGCCCCCCAGCATCTCCACGATCTGCGTGGGGCCCTTTTGCACTGTGCCACTCGACGCGCCATCCCGGCCACTAGCCACGCGGCCAGCGGCCATCTTGGCGACGAACCCGAAGATTTAAACAGCAGGTCTGGTTGCTCCAGACCTACCCAAGCTCCTGTGAAAAGGAGCACCCGCTCTGACCTTGCTGGTCCGAGTGAACAGCATCTTTCAACTCCTGCGTGGCTTGCATTTGCCAAGGCCTGTTTGCTCCGATCAGGTCGCCGACACCGCCAACAGCGAGAGGCCTACGTGGGACAGCTCGTGACCGACTCCTGGACGTCCTCGACCCCGGGTATCCACGTGGCTGCAGAAAGAAGCTACCCGACAACGCCTGTTTGCACCCGACATCACCTGGTTCCACTCTGGTTCCACGGCAGTCACTGGCTAGTGACTTTGAACACTGTCCCCTCTGCTTTCAGGTCTTCACATCTTCAGATCCACCCTTGGATCCACCGGAACTCTTCTCATCGAGCCGCCTGCAGCATCTTCAGCTCCAAGCACCATCGACCAGCGTGACGAAACCCGACACATCTTCGACCCTGTGCACCCGCTTCCTGTGGGTGAGGTAACTCAGCTCCGCCGGTGCTCCTGCACTGGTACACATCCCAAGGGCCTGTGTTTTAAGTTTCAGCTCCGTAGGTCACTCGGAAGGTTCCTAACTTTCTAACTTTGTGCTTTTTACGCACCATAGACTTTGTATTGAGAAGTGCGTGCACTTTGAACACTGCACCCGAGTCCCGTGGGCCTTTCCCGACTTAGTTAACTCCAGTCTCGAATAGCTCCAGCGATTCCCAAGGCCCTAGGCCTCTTCACTTTCCTCCTGGTATCTCTTATACCACTTATTTAGTATATGGTTTAGGTGGCCCCTAGGGCTCATCCATATTGTGCAACTTTTGTGTATTTTAAACTGTCTTGTGATTTTACGCTTGTGCTTCTGTGCTCATAAAGAGTCCAGGGGATTTTATAGTTAATAAATCAATATATATTTTCAATATATATCTGTGTGGTGTCCCTTTCATTTGGTATTCAAGGGGGTTGTGTATGGTATAACAGCTGGCTTCACATGCCTTTCAGAGTTTAGCCTAAGACTGCTTTGTCCACGTTACCACTAGGATAACTGGTCTACAAGGTTGAATTACAACCATCATCATAAGGGTTGCTTGGCATGGTACAAAGTGATCACTAGAACTAGTGAGCATTATATACCAGGCCAACTTCTCACATGAGCGAAGAAAGCTAAGAGGCCCAAAACCAGTGCTCCTAGAGCCTACGGCCATACCACCCTGAAAGCACCTGATCTCGTCCGATCTCAGAAGTTAAGCAGGGTCGGGCCTGGTTAGTACCTGGATGGGAGACCGCCTGGGAATACCAGGTGCTGTAGGCTTTTTTTTTTCAGAGTGGTTTGCTTGCTTGTACTGAAGCTGAGCGAAGAAAGCTAAGAGGCCCAAAACCAGTGCTCCTAGAGCCTACGGCCGTACCACCCTGAAAGCACCTGATCTCGTCCGATCTCAGCAGTTAAGCAGGGTCGGGCCTGGTTAGTACCTCGATGGGAGACCGCCTGGGAATACCAGGTGCTGTAGGCTTTTTTTTTTCAGAGTGGTTTGCTTGCTTGTACTGAAGCTGAGCGAAGAAAGCTAAGAGGCCCAAAACCAGTGCTCCTAGAGCCTACGGCCATACCACCCTGAAAGCACCTGATCTCGTCCGATCTCAGCAGTTAAGCAGGGTCGGGCCTGGTTAGTACCTGGATGGGAGACCGCCTGGGAATACCAGGTGCTGTAGGCTTTTTTTTTTCAGAGTGGTTTGCTTGCTTGTACTGAAGCTGAGCGAAGAAAGCTAAGAGGCCCAAAACCAGTGCTCCTAGAGCCTACGGCCATACCACCCTGAAAGCACCTGATCTCGTCCGATCTCAGAAGTTAAGCAGGGTCGGGCCTGGTTAGTACCTGGATGGGAGACCGCCTGGGAATACCAGGTGCTGTAGGCTTTTTTTTTTCAGAGTGGTTTGCTTGCTTGTACTGAAGCTGAGCGAAGAAAGCTAAGAGGCCCAAAACCAGTGCTCCTAGAGCCTATGGCCATACCACCCTGAAAGCACCTGATCTCGTCCGATCTCAGAAGTTAAGCAGGGTCGGGCCTGGTTAGTACCTGGATGGGAGACCGCCTGGGAATACCAGGTGCTGTAGGCTTTTTTTTTTCAGAGTGGTTTGCTTGCTTGTACTGAAGCTGAGCGAAGAAAGCTAAGAGGCCCAAAACCAGTGCTCCTAGAGCCTACGGCCATACCACCCTGAAAGCACCTGATCTCGTCCGATCTCAGCAGTTAAGCAGGGTCGGGCCTGGTTAGTACCTGGACGGGAGACCGCCTGGGAATACCAGGTGCTGTAGGCTTTTTTTTTTCAGAGTGGTTTGCTTGCTTGTACTGAAGCTGAGCGAAGAAAGCTAAGAGGCCCAAAACCAGTGCTCCTAGAGCCTACGGCCATACCACCCTGAAAGCACCTGATCTCGTCCGATCTCAGAAGTTAAGCAGGGTCGGGCCTGGTTAGTACCTGGATGGGAGACCGCCTGGGAATACCAGGTGCTGTAGGCTTTTTTTTTTCAGAGTGGTTTGCTTGCTTGTACTGAAGCTGAGCGAAGAAAGCTAAGAGGCCCAAAACCAGTGCTCCTAGAGCCTACGGCCATACCACCCTGAAAGCACCTGATCTCGTCCGATCTCAGCAGTTAAGCAGGGTCGGGCCTGGTTAGTACCTGGATGGGAGACCGCCTGGGAATACCAGGTGCTGTAGGCTTTTTTTTTTCAGAGTGGTTTGCTTGCTTGTACTGAAGCTGAGCGAAGAAAGCTAAGAGGCCCAAAACCAGTGCTCCTAGAGCCTACGGCCATACCACCCTGAAAGCACCTGATCTCGTCCGATCTCAGCAGTTAAGCAGGGTCGGGCCTGGTTAGTACCTGGATGGGAGACCGCCTGGGAATACCAGGTGCTGTAGGCTTTTTTTTTTCAGAGTGGTTTGCTTGCTTGTACTGAAGCTGAGCGAAGAAAGCTAAGAGGCCCAAAACCAGTGCTCCTAGAGCCTACGGCCATACCACCCTGAAAGCACCTGATCTCGTCCGATCTCAGCAGTTAAGCAGGGTCGGGCCTGGTTAGTACCTGGATGGGAGACCGCCTGGGAATACCAGGTGCTGTAGGCTTTTTTTTTTCAGAGTGGTTTGCTTGCTTGTACTGAAGCTGAGCGAAGAAAGCTAAGAGGCCCAAAACCAGTGCTCCTAGAGCCTACGGCCATACCACCCTGAAAGCACCTGATCTCGTCCGATCTCAGAAGTTAAGCAGGGTCGGGCCTGGTTAGTACCTGGATGGGAGACCGCCTGGGAATACCAGGTGCTGTAGGCTTTTTTTTTTCAGAGTGGTTTGCTTGCTTGTACTGAAGCTGAGCGAAGAAAGCTAAGAGGCCCAAAACCAGTGCTCCTAGAGCCTACGGCCATACCACCCTGAAAGCACCTGATCTCGTCCGATCTCAGAAGTTATGCAGGGTCGGGCCTGGTTAGTACCTGGATGGGAGACCGCCTGGGAATACCAGGTGCTGTAGGCTTTTTTTTTTCAGAGTGGTTTGCTTGCTTGTACTGAAGCTGAGCGAAGAAAGCTAAGAGGCCCAAAACCAGTGCTCCTAGAGCCTACGGCCATACCACCCTGAAAGCACCTGATCTCGTCCGATCTCAGAAGTTAAGCAGGGTCGGGCCTGGTTAGTACCTGGATGGGAGACCGCCTGGGAATACCAGGTGCTGTAGGCTTTTTTTTTTCAGAGTGGTTTGCTTGCTTGTACTGAAGCTGAGCGAAGAAAGCTAAGAGGCCCAAAACCAGTGCTCCTAGAGCCTACGGCCATACCACCCTGAAAGCACCTGATCTCGTCCGATCTCAGAAGTTAAGCAGGGTCGGGCCTGGTTAGTACCTGGATGGGAGACCGCCTGGGAATACCAGGTGCTGTAGGCTTTTTTTTTTCAGAGTGGTTTGCTTGCTTGTACTGAAGCTGAGCGAAGAAAGCTAAGAGGCCCAAAACCAGTGCTCCTAGAGCCTACGGCCATACCACCCTGAAAGCACCTGATCTCGTCCGATCTCAGAAGTTAAGCAGGGTCGGGCCTGGTTAGTACCTGGATGGGAGACCGCCTGGGAATACCAGGTGCTGTAGGCTTTTTTTTTTCAGAGTGGTTTGCTTGCTTGTACTGAAGCTGAGCGAAGAAAGCTAAGAGGCCCAAAACCAGTGCTCCTAGAGCCTACGGCCATACCACCCTGAAAGCACCTGATCTCGTCCGATCTCAGAAGTTAAGCAGGGTCGGGCCTGGTTAGTACCTGGATGGGAGACCGCCTGGGAATACCAGGTGCTGTAGGCTTTTTTTTTTCAGAGTGGTTTGCTTGCTTGTACTGAAGCTGAGCGAAGAAAGCTAAGAGGCCCAAAACCAGTGCTCCTAGAGCCTACGGCCATACCACCCTGAAAGCACCTGATCTCGTCCGATCTCAGAAGTTAAGCAGGGTCGGGCCTGGTTAGTACCTGGATGGGAGACCGCCTGGGAATACCAGGTGCTGTAGGCTTTTTTTTTTCAGAGGGGTTTGCTTGCTTGTACTGAAGCTGAGCGAAGAAAGCTAAGAGGCCCAAAACCAGTGCTCCTAGAGCCTACGGCCATACCACCCTGAAAGCACCTGATCTCGTCCGATCTCAGAAGTTAAGCAGGGTCGGGCCTGGTTAGTACCTGGATGGGAGACCGCCTGGGAATACCAGGTGCTGTAGGCTTTTTTTTTTCAGAGTGGTTTGCTTGCTTGTACTGAAGCTGAGCGAAGAAAGCTAAGAGGCCCAAAAC
>NW_028243260.1:40000-65000 GCF_964263255.1 Lissotriton vulgaris
TTTTTTTTCAGAGTGGTTTGCTTGCTTGTACTGAAGCTGAGCGAAGAAAGCTAAGAGGCCCAAAACCAGTGCTCCTAGAGCCTACGGCCATACCACCCTGAAAGCACCTGATCTCGTCCGATCTCAGAAGTTAAGCAGGGTCGGGCCTGGTTAGTACCTGGATGGGAGACCGCCTGGGAATACCAGGTGCTGTAGGCTTTTTTTTTCAGAGTGGTTTGCTTGCTTGTACTGAAGCTGAGCGAAGAAAGCTAAGAGGCCCAAAACCAGTGCTCCTAGAGCCTACGGCCATACCACCCTGAAAGCACCTGATCTCGTCCGATCTCAGAAGTTAAGCAGGGTCGGGCCTGGTTAGTACCTGGATGGGAGACCGCCTGGGAATACCAGGTGCTGTAGGCTTTTTTTTTTCAGAATGGTTTGCTTGCTTGTACTGAAGCTGAGCGAAGAAAGCTAAGAGGCCCAAAACCAGTGCTCCTAGAGCCTACGGCCATACCACCCTGAAAGCACCTGATCTCGTCCGATCTCAGAAGTTAAGCAGGGTCGGGCCTGGTTAGTACCTGGATGGGAGACCGCCTGGGAATACCAGGTGCTGTAGGCTTTTTTTTTTCAGAGTGGTTTGCTTGCTTGTACTGAAGCTGAGCGAAGAAAGCTAAGAGGCCCAAAACCAGTGCTCCTAGAGCCTACGGCCATACCACCCTGAAAGCACCTGATCTCGTCCGATCTCAGAAGTTAAGCAGGGTCGGGCCTGGTTAGTACCTGGATGGGAGACCGCCTGGGAATACCAGGTGCTGTAGGCTTTTTTTTTCAGAGTGGTTTGCTTGCTTGTACTGAAGCTGAGCGAAGAAAGCTAAGAGGCCCAAAACCAGTGCTCCTAGAGCCTACGGCCATACCACCTTGAAAGCACCTGATCTCGTCCGATCTCAGCAGTTAAGCAGGGTCGGGCCTGGTTAGTACCTGGATGGGAGACCGCCTGGGAATACCAGGTGCTGTAGGCTTTTTTTTTTCAGAGTGGTTTGCTTGCTTGTACTGAAGCTGAGCGAAGAAAGCTAAGAGGCCCAAAACCAGTGCTCCTAGAGCCTACGGCCATACCACCCTGAAAGCACCTGATCTCGTCCGATCTCAGCAGTTAAGCAGGGTCGGGCCTGGTTAGTACCTGGATGGGAGACCGCCTGGGAATACCAGGTGCTGTAGGCTTTTTTTTTTCAGAGTGGTTTGCTTGCTTGTACTGAAGCTGAGCGAAGAAAGCTAAGAGGCCCAAAACCAGTGCTCCTAGAGCCTACGGCCATACCACCCTGAAAGCACCTGATCTCGTCCGATCTCAGCAGTTAAGCAGGGTCGGGCCTGGTTAGTACCTGGATGGGAGACCGCCTGGGAATACCAGGTGCTGTAGGCTTTTTTTTTTCAGAGTGGTTTGCTTGCTTGTACTGAAGCTGAGCGAAGAAAGCTAAGAGGCCCAAAACCAGTGCTCCTAGAGCCTACGGCCATACCACCCTGAAAGCACCTGATCTCGTCCGATCTCAGCAGTTAAGCAGGGTCGGGCCTGGTTAGTACCTGGATGGGAGACCGCCTGGGAATACCAGGTGCTGTAGGCTTTTTTTTTTCAGAGTGGTTTGCTTGCACTGAAGCTGAGCGAAGAAAGCTAAGAGGCCCAAAACCAGTGCTCCTAGAGCCTACGGCCATACCACCCTGAAAGCACCTGATCTTGTCCGATCTCAGAAGTTAAGCAGGGTCGGGCCTGGTTAGTACCTGGATGGGAGACCGCCTGGGAATACCAGGTGCTGTAGGCTTTTTTTTTTCAGAGTGGTTTGCTTGCTTGTACTGAAGCTGAGCGAAGAAAGCTAAGAGGCCCAAAACCAGTGCTCCTAGAGCCTACGGCCATACCACCCTGAAAGCACCTGATCTCGTCCGATCTCAGAAGTTAAGCAGGGTCGGGCCTGGTTAGTACCTGGATGGGAGACCGCCTGGGAATACCAGGTGCTGTAGGCTTTTTTTTTTCAGAGTGGTTTGCTTGCTTGTACTGAAGCTGAGCGAAGAAAGCTAAGAGGCCCAAAACCAGTGCTCCTAGAGCCTACGGCCATACCACCCTGAAAGCACCTGATCTCGTCCGATCTCAGAAGTTAAGCAGGGTCGGGCCTGGTTAGTACCTGGATGGGAGACCGCCTGGGAATACCAGGTGCTGTAGGCTTTTTTTTTCAGAGTGGTTTGCTTGCTTGTACTGAAGCTGAGCGAAGAAAGCTAAGAGGCCCAAAACCAGTGCTCCTAGAGCCTACGGCCATACCACCCTGAAAGCACCTGATCTCGTCCGATCTCAGAAGTTAAGCAGGGTCGGGCCTGGTTAGTACCTGGATGGGAGACCGCCTGGGAATACCAGGTGCTGTAGGCTTTTTTTTTTCAGAGTGGTTTGCTTGCTTGTACTGAAGCTGAGCGAAGAAAGCTAAGAGGCCCAAAACCAGTGCTCCTAGAGCCTACGGCCATACCACCCTGAAAGCACCTGATCTCGTCCGATCTCAGCAGTTAAGCAGGGTCGGGCCTGGTTAGTACCTGGATGGGAGACCGCCTGGGAATACCAGGTGCTGTAGGCTTTTTTTTTTCAGAGTGGTTTGCTTGCTTGTACTGAAGCTGAGCGAAGAAAGCTAAGAGGCCCAAAACCAGTGCTCCTAGAGCCTACGGCCATACCACCCTGAAAGCACCTGATCTCGTCCGATCTCAGCAGTTAAGCAGGGTCGGGCCTGGTTAGTACCTGGATGGGAGACCGCCTGGGAATACCAGGTGCTGTAGGCTTTTTTTTTTCAGAGTGGTTTGCTTGCTTGTACTGAAGCTGAGCGAAGAAAGCTAAGAGGCCCAAAACCAGTGCTCCTAGAGCCTACGGCCATACCACCCTGAAAGCACCTGATCTCGTCCGATCTCAGCAGTGAAGCAGGGTCGGGCCTGGTTAGTACCTGGATGGGAGACCGCCTGGGAATACCAGGTGCTGTAGGCTTTTTTTTTTCAGAGTGGTTTGCTTGCTTGTACTGAAGCTGAGCGAAGAAAGCTAAGAGGCCCAAAACCAGTGCTCCTAGAGCCTACGGCCATACCACCCTGAAAGCACCTGATCTCGTCCGATCTCAGCAGTTAAGCAGGGTCGGGCCTGGTTAGTACCTGGATGGGAGACCGCCTGGGAATACCAGGTGCTGTAGGCTTTTTTTTTTCAGAGTGGTTTGCTTGCTTGTACTGAAGCTGAGCGAAGAAAGCTAAGAGGCCCAAAACCAGTGCTCCTAGAGCCTACGGCCATACCACCCTGAAAGCACCTGATCTCGTCCGATCTCAGCAGTTAAGCAGGGTCGGGCCTGGTTAGTACCTGGATGGGAGACCGCCTGGGAATACCAGGTGCTGTAGGCTTTTTTTTTTCAGAGTGGTTTGCTTGCTTGTACTGAAGCTGAGCGAAGAAAGCTAAGAGGCCCAAAACCAGTGCTCCTAGAGCCTACGGCCATACCACCCTGAAAGCACCTGATCTCGTCCGATCTCAGCAGTTAAGCAGGGTCGGGCCTGGTTAGTACCTGGATGGGAGACCGCCTGGGAATACCAGGTGCTGTAGGCTTTTTTTTTTCAGAGTGGTTTGCTTGCTTGTACTGAAGCTGAGCGAAGAAAGCTAAGAGGCCCAAAACCAGTGCTCCTAGAGCCTACGGCCATACCACCCTGAAAGCACCTGATCTCGTCCGATCTCAGAAGTTAAGCAGGGTCGGGCCTGGTTAGTACCTGGATGGGAGACCGCCTGGGAATACCAGGTGCTGTAGGCTTTTTTTTTTCAGAGTGGTTTGCTTGCACTGAAGCTGAGCGAAGAAAGCTAAGAGGCCCAAAACCAGTGCTCCTAGAGCCTACGGCCATACCACCCTGAAAGCACCTGATCTCGTCCGATCTCAGAAGTTAAGCAGGGTCGGGCCTGGTTAGTACCTGGATGGGAGACCGCCTGGGAATACCAGGTGCTGTAGGCTTTTTTTTTTCAGAGTGGTTTGCTTGCTTGTACTGAAGCTGAGCGAAGAAAGCTAAGAGGCCCAAAACCAGTGCTCCTAGAGCCTACGGCCATACCACCCTGAAAGCACCTGATCTCGTCTGATCTCAGAAGTTAAGCAGGGTCGGGCCTGGTTAGTACCTGGATGGGAGACCGCCTGGGAATACCAGGTGCTGTAGGCTTTTTTTTTTCAGAGTGGTTTGCTTGCTTGTACTGAAGCTGAGCGAAGAAAGCTAAGAGGCCCAAAACCAGTGCTCCTAGAGCCTACGGCCATACCACCCTGAAAGCACCTGATCTCGTCCGATCTCAGAAGTTAAGCAGGGTCGGGCCTGGTTAGTACCTGGATGGGAGACCGCCTGGGAATACCAGGTGCTGTAGGCTTTTTTTTTTCAGAGTGGTTTGCTTGCTTGTACTGAAGCTGAGCGAAGAAAGCTAAGAGGCCCAAAACCAGTGCTCCTAGAGCCTACGGCCATACCACCCTGAAAGCACCTGATCTCGTCCGATCTCAGAAGTTAAGCAGGGTCGGGCCTGGTTAGTACCTGGATGGGAGACCGCCTGGGAATACCAGGTGCTGTAGGCTTTTTTTTTTCAGAGTGGTTTGCTTGCTTGTACTGAAGCTGAGCGAAGAAAGCTAAGAGGCCCAAAACCAGTGCTCCTAGAGCCTACGGCCATACCACCCTGAAAGCACCTGATCTCGTCCGATCTCAGAAGTTAAGCAGGGTCGGGCCTGGTTAGTACCTGGATGGGAGACCGCCTGGGAATACCAGGTGCTGTAGGCTTTTTTTTTTCAGAGTGGTTTGCTTGCTTGTACTGAAGCTGAGCGAAGAAAGCTAAGAGGCCCAAAACCAGTGCTCCTAGAGCCTACGGCCATACCACCCTGAAAGCACCTGATCTCGTCCGATCTCAGAAGTTAAGCAGGGTCGGGCCTGGTTAGTACCTGGATGGGAGACCGCCTGGGAATACCAGGTCCTGTAGGCTTTTTTTTTTCAGAGTGGTTTGCTTGCTTGTACTGAAGCTGAGCGAAGAAAGCTAAGAGGCCCAAAACCAGTGCTCCTAGAGCCTACGGCCATACCACCCTGAAAGCACCTGATCTCGTCCGATCTCAGCAGTTAAGCAGGGTCGGGCCTGGTTAGTACCTGGATGGGAGACCGCCTGGGAATACCAGGTGCTGTAGGCTTTTTTTTTTCAGAGTGGTTTGCTTGCTTGTACTGAAGCTGAGCGAAGAAAGCTAAGAGGCCCAAAACCAGTGCTCCTAGAGCCTACGGCCATACCACCCTGAAAGCACCTGATCTCGTCCGATCTCAGCAGTTAAGCAGGGTCGGGCCTGGTTAGTACCTGGATGGGAGACCGCCTGGGAATACCAGGTGCTGTAGGCTTTTTTTTTTCAGAGTGGTTTGCTTGCTTGTACTGAAGCTGAGCGAAGAAAGCTAAGAGGCCCAAAACCAGTGCTCCTAGAGCCTACGGCCATACCACCCTGAAAGCACCTGATCTCGTCCGATCTCAGCAGTTAAGCAGGGTCGGGCCTGGTTAGTACCTGGATGGGAGACCGCCTGGGAATACCAGGTGCTGTAGGCTTTTTTTTTTCAGAGTGGTTTGCTTGCACTGAAGCTGAGCGAAGAAAGCTAAGAGGCCCAAAACCAGTGCTCCTAGAGCTTACAGCCATACCACCCTGAAAGCACCTGATCTCGTCCGATCTCAGAAGTTAAGCAGGGTCGGGCCTGGTTAGTACCTGGATGGGAGACCGCCTGGGAATACCAGGTGCTGTAGGCTTTTTTTTTTCAGAGTGGTTTGCTTGCTTGTACTGAAGCTGAGCGAAGAAAGCTAAGAGGCCCAAAACCAGTGCTCCTAGAGCCTACGGCCATACCACCCTGAAAGCACCTGATCTCGTCCGATCTCAGAAGTTAAGCAGGGTCGGGCCTGGTTAGTACCTGGATGGGAGACCGCCTGGGAATACCAGGTGCTGTAGGCTTTTTTTTTTCAGAGTGGTTTGCTTGCTTGTACTGAAGCTGAGCGAAGAAAGCTAAGAGGCCCAAAACCAGTGCTCCTAGAGCCTACGGCCATACCACCCTGAAAGCACCTGATCTCGTCCGATCTCAGAAGTTAAGCAGGGTCGGGCCTGGTTAGTACCTGGATGGGAGACCGCCTGGGAATACCAGGTGCTGTAGGCTTTTTTTTTTCAGAGTGGTTTGCTTGCTTGTACTGAAGCTGAGCGAAGAAAGCTAAGAGGCCCAAAACCAGTGCTCCTAGATCCTACGGCCATACCACCCTGAAAGCACCTGATCTCGTCCGATCTCAGAAGTTAAGCAGGGTCGGGCCTGGTTAGTACCTGGATGGGATGAGCGAAGAAAGCTAAGAGGCCCAAAACCAGTGCTCCTAGAGCCTACGGCCATACCACCCTGAAAGCACCTGATCTTGTCCGATCTCAGAAGTTAAGCAGGGTCGGGCCTGGTTAGTACCTGGATGGGAGACCGCCTGGGAATACCAGGTGCTGTAGGCTTTTTTTTTTCAGAGTGGTTTGCTTGCTTGTACTGAAGCTGAGCGAAGAAAGCTAAGAGGCCCAAAACCAGTGCTCCTAGAGCCTACGGCCATACCACCCTGAAAGCACCTGATCTCGTCCGATCTCAGAAGTTAAGCAGGGTCGGGCCTGGTTAGTACCTGGATGGGAGACCGCCTGGGAATACCAGGTGCTGTAGGCTTTTTTTTTTCAGAGTGGTTTGCTTGCTTGTACTGAAGCTGAGCGAAGAAAGCTAAGAGGCCCAAAACCAGTGCTCCTAGAGCCTACGGCCATACCACCCTGAAAGCACCTGATCTCGTCCGATCTCAGAAGTTAAGCAGGGTCGGGCCTGGTTAGTACCTGGATGGGAGACCGCCTGGGAATACCAGGTGCTGTAGGCTTTTTTTTTTCAGAGTGGTTTGCTTGCTTGTACTGAAGCTGAGCGAAGAAAGCTAAGAGGCCCAAAACCAGTGCTCCTAGAGCCTACGGCCATACCACCCTGAAAGCACCTGATCTCGTCCGATCTCAGAAGTTAAGCAGGGTCGGGCCTGGTTAGTACCTGGATGGGAGACCGCCTGGGAATACCAGGTGCTGTAGGCTTTTTTTTTTCAGAGTGGTTTGCTTGCTTGTACTGAAGCTGAGCGAAGAAAGCTAAGAGGCCCAAAACCAGTGCTCCTAGAGCCTACGGCCATACCACCCTGAAAGCACCTGATCTCGTCCGATCTCAGAAGTTAAGCAGGGTCGGGCCTGGTTAGTACCTGGATGGGAGACCGCCTGGGAATACCAGGTGCTGTAGGCTTTTTTTTTTCAGAGTGGTTTGCTTGCTTGTACTGAAGCTGAGCGAAGAAAGCTAAGAGGCCCAAAACCAGTGCTCCTAGAGCCTACGGCCATACCACCCTGAAAGCACCTGATCTCGTCCGATCTCAGCAGTTAAGCAGGGTCGGGCCTGGTTAGTACCTGGATGGGAGACCGCCTGGGAATACCAGGTGCTGTAGGCTTTTTTTTTTCAGAGTGGTTTGCTTGCTTGTACTGAAGCTGAGCGAAGAAAGCTAAGAGGCCCAAAACCAGTGCTCCTAGAGCCTACGGCCATACCACCCTGAAAGCACCTGATCTCGTCCGATCTCAGCAGTTAAGCAGGGTCGGGCCTGGTTAGTACCTGGATGGGAGACCGCCTGGGAATACCAGGTGCTGTAGGCTTTTTTTTTTCAGAGTGGTTTGCTTGCTTGTACTGAAGCTGAGCGAAGAAAGCTAAGAGGCCCAAAACCAGTGCTCCTAGAGCCTACGGCCATACCACCCTGAAAGCACCTGATCTCGTCCGATCTCAGCAGTTAAGCAGGGTCGGGCCTGGTTAGTACCTGGATGGGAGACCGCCTGGGAATACCAGGTGCTGTAGGCTTTTTTTTTTCAGAGTGGTTTGCTTGCACTGAAGCTGAGCGAAGAAAGCTAAGAGGCCCAAAACCAGTGCTCCTAGAGCTTACAGCCATACCACCCTGAAAGCACCTGATCTCGTCCGATCTCAGAAGTTAAGCAGGGTCGGGCCTGGTTAGTACCTGGATGGGAGACCGCCTGGGAATACCAGGTGCTGTAGGCTTTTTTTTTTCAGAGTGGTTTGCTTGCTTGTACTGAAGCTGAGCGAAGAAAGCTAAGAGGCCCAAAACCAGTGCTCCTAGAGCCTACGGCCATACCACCCTGAAAGCACCTGATCTCGTCCGATCTCAGAAGTTAAGCAGGGTCGGGCCTGGTTAGTACCTGGATGGGAGACCGCCTGGGAATACCAGGTGCTGTAGGCTTTTTTTTTTCAGAGTGGTTTGCTTGCTTGTACTGAAGCTGAGCGAAGAAAGCTAAGAGGCCCAAAACCAGTGCTCCTAGAGCCTACGGCCATACCACCCTGAAAGCACCTGATCTCGTCCGATCTCAGAAGTTAAGCAGGGTCGGGCCTGGTTAGTACCTGGATGGGAGACCGCCTGGGAATACCAGGTGCTGTAGGCTTTTTTTTTTCAGAGTGGTTTGCTTGCTTGTACTGAAGCTGAGCGAAGAAAGCTAAGAGGCCCAAAACCAGTGCTCCTAGATCCTACGGCCATACCACCCTGAAAGCACCTGATCTCGTCCGATCTCAGAAGTTAAGCAGGGTCGGGCCTGGTTAGTACCTGGATGGGAGACCGCCTGGGAATACCAGGTGCTGTAGGCTTTTTTTTTTCAGAGTGGTTTGCTTGCACTGAAGCTGAGCGAAGAAAGCTAAGAGGCCCAAAACCAGTGCTCCTAGAGCCTACGGCCATACCACCCTGAAAGCACCTGATCTTGTCCGATCTCAGAAGTTAAGCAGGGTCGGGCCTGGTTAGTACCTGGATGGGAGACCGCCTGGGAATACCAGGTGCTGTAGGCTTTTTTTTTTCAGAGTGGTTTGCTTGCTTGTACTGAAGCTGAGCGAAGAAAGCTAAGAGGCCCAAAACCAGTGCTCCTAGAGCCTACGGCCATACCACCCTGAAAGCACCTGATCTCGTCCGATCTCAGAAGTTAAGCAGGGTCGGGCCTGGTTAGTACCTGGATGGGAGACCGCCTGGGAATACCAGGTGCTGTAGGCTTTTTTTTTTCAGAGTGGTTTGCTTGCTTGTACTGAAGCTGAGCGAAGAAAGCTAAGAGGCCCAAAACCAGTGCTCCTAGAGCCTACGGCCATACCACCCTGAAAGCACCTGATCTCGTCCGATCTCAGAAGTTAAGCAGGGTCGGGCCTGGTTAGTACCTGGATGGGAGACCGCCTGGGAATACCAGGTGCTGTAGGCTTTTTTTTTTCAGAGTGGTTTGCTTGCTTGTACTGAAGCTGAGCGAAGAAAGCTAAGAGGCCCAAAACCAGTGCTCCTAGAGCCTACGGCCATACCACCCTGAAAGCACCTGATCTCGTCCGATCTCAGAAGTTAAGCAGGGTCGGGCCTGGTTAGTACCTGGATGGGAGACCGCCTGGGAATACCAGGTGCTGTAGGCTTTTTTTTTTCAGAGTGGTTTGCTTGCTTGTACTGAAGCTGAGCGAAGAAAGCTAAGAGGCCCAAAACCAGTGCTCCTAGAGCCTACGGCCATACCACCCTGAAAGCACCTGATCTCGTCCGATCTCAGAAGTTAAGCAGGGTCGGGCCTGGTTAGTACCTGGATGGGAGACCGCCTGGGAATACCAGGTGCTGTAGGCTTTTTTTTTTCAGAGTGGTTTGCTTGCTTGTACTGAAGCTGAGCGAAGAAAGCTAAGAGGCCCAAAACCAGTGCTCCTAGAGCCTACGGCCATACCACCCTGAAAGCACCTGATCTCGTCCGATCTCAGCAGTTAAGCAGGGTCGGGCCTGGTTAGTACCTGGATGGGAGACCGCCTGGGAATACCAGGTGCTGTAGGCTTTTTTTTTTCAGAGTGGTTTGCTTGCTTGTACTGAAGCTGAGCGAAGAAAGCTAAGAGGCCCAAAACCAGTGCTCCTAGAGCCTACGGCCATACCACCCTGAAAGCACCTGATCTCGTCCGATCTCAGCAGTTAAGCAGGGTCGGGCCTGGTTAGTACCTGGATGGGAGACCGCCTGGGAATACCAGGTGCTGTAGGCTTTTTTTTTTCAGAGTGGTTTGCTTGCTTGTACTGAAGCTGAGCGAAGAAAGCTAAGAGGCCCAAAACCAGTGCTCCTAGAGCCTACGGCCATACCACCCTGAAAGCACCTGATCTCGTCCGATCTCAGCAGTTAAGCAGGGTCGGGCCTGGTTAGTACCTGGATGGGAGACCGCCTGGGAATACCAGGTGCTGAAGGCTTTTTTTTTTCAGAGTGGTTTGCTTGCTTGTACTGAAGCTGAGCTAAGAAAGCTAAGAGGCCCAAAACCAGTGCTCCTAGAGCCTACGGCCATACCACCCTGAAAGCACCTGATCTCGTCCGATCTCAGCAGTTAAGCAGGGTCGGGCCTGGTTAGTACCTGGATGGGAGACCGCCTGGGAATACCAGGTGCTGTAGGCTTTTTTTTTTCAGAGTGGTTTGCTTGCTTGTACTGAAGCTGAGCGAAGAAAGCTAAGAGGCCCAAAACCAGTGCTCCTAGAGCCTACGGCCATACCACCCTGAAAGCACCTGATCTCGTCCGATCTCAGAAGTTAAGCAGGGTCGGGCCTGGTTAGTACCTGGATGGGAGACCGCCTGGGAATACCAGGTGCTGTAGGCTTTTTTTTTTCAGAGTGGTTTGCTTGCTTGTACTGAAGCTGAGCGAAGAAAGCTAAGAGGCCCAAAACCAGTGCTCCTAGAGCCTACGGCCATACCACCCTGAAAGCACCTGATCTCGTCCGATCTCAGAAGTTAAGCAGGGTCGGGCCTGGTTAGTACCTGGATGGGAGACCGCCTGGGAATACCAGGTGCTGTAGGCTTTTTTTTTTCAGAGTGGTTTGCTTGCTTGTACTGAAGCTGAGCGAAGAAAGCTAAGAGGCCCAAAACCAGTGCTCCTAGAGCCTACGGCCATACCACCCTGAAAGCACCTGATCTCGTCCGATCTCAGAAGTTAAACAGGGTCGGGCCTGGTTAGTACCTGGATGGGAGACCGCCTGGGAATACCAGGTGCTGTAGGCTTTTTTTTTTCAGAGTGGTTTGCTTGCTTGTACTGAAGCTGAGCGAAGAAAGCTAAGAGGCCCAAAACCAGTGCTCCTAGAGCCTACGGCCATACCACCCTGAAAGCACCTGATCTCGTCCGATCTCAGAAGTTAAGCAGGGTCGGGCCTGGTTAGTACCTGGATGGGAGACCGCCTGGGAATACCAGGTGCTGTAGGCTTTTTTTTTTCAGAGTGGTTTGCTTGCTTGTACTGAAGCTGAGCGAAGAAAGCTAAGAGGCCCAAAACCAGTGCTCCTAGAGCCTACGGCCATACCACCCTGAAAGCACCTGATCTCGTCCGATCTCAGAAGTTAAGCAGGGTCGGGCCTGGTTAGTACCTGGATGGGAGACCGCCTGGGAATACCAGGTGCTGTAGGCTTTTTTTTTTCAGAGTGGTTTGCTTGCTTGTACTGAAGCTGAGCGAAGAAAGCTAAGAGGCCCAAAACCAGTGCTCCTAGAGCCTACGGCCATACCACCCTGAAAGCACCTGATCTCGTCCGATCTCAGAAGTTAAGCAGGGTCGGGCCTGGTTAGTACCTGGATGGGAGACCGCCTGGGAATACCAGGTGCTGTAGGCTTTTTTTTTTCAGAGTGGTTTGCTTGCTTGTACTGAAGCTGAGCGAAGAAAGCTAAGAGGCCCAAAACCAGTGCTCCTAGAGCCTACGGCCATACCACCCTGAAAGCACCTGATCTCGTCCGATCTCAGAATTTAAGCAGGGTCGGGCCTGGTTAGTACCTGGATGGGAGACCGCCTGGGAATACCAGGTGCTGTAGGCTTTTTTTTTTCAGAGTGGTTTGCTTGCTTGTACTGAGGAAATATAATTTTTGGTCAAGTTGTGTTCCCCAGCGAGAACCCCACCGTCTCCATGTACTAGCTTGCAGTGCATGTAATTTCCCTCCTGTGCCAGCTACGAAGACGCAAATACATTTGCGTCCATCTTTAACTTGTCCTCTTTCAGATCCGCCATGAACGGATTGAATATTCAGTTCCTATCTATGCCGTGCCACCGTCTTTTTGTGGTACACTTTGCACGTTTTTCAGCTCTGGCGAAAGTAGGCCCAGATTCTGCCATGAAGCCTTTTTCGAGTTCTCTCCTGTTTCCTGACTCCGAGGGCCGCAGCCCAGGCTACCTCTGTGCCAGTGGCCCCCACCTTACTTCTTGCGCGACTCCGGTGCATAGCCTAACCTCTGCCTGCCAAGACTGTATTCAACCTTCGAATTATCTGCTCCACTCCTCGAAAACACATTCCTGTCTCGTAGCTCAAGTAAACATCCTCCCAGCTACAGGAGCAGAGGGCCAGGCTCTTCTGTCTCCGTGCAAGTAATTCATAGACTCCGTTGCCATGGTAGGCCCATGCCCCCTCACCCCGCATGCCGACATGTAGACACATGTACACGCATTCATATTCAGAATAGGGTAGTCTATGTCTAGAGACCTTTTCCCTTCCAGATACTACTGTTCCTTAAACATATGATATCAGATACGATTTGGGACTAGGTTGATCTGACATCCCAGACTTATGTCTCCACTTATGTCTACACTTGTAGTGCTAAAAGTCAAGTCCCCTTCGCCCTCCAGTTACACGTCAGATCCACGTCAAACAGCTGCGCGCGCATCTCTGCCATATAATTATGCTGACACTGCAGGATTCTCTAGTGGTTCCGCCTACTTGTGACATCATGTTAAATGACGTATCCGGTGTACACCTTCATGCACGCCTATTGCCATGCCTCTTTTGTGACGTTTTCATGTTTTATCTCTCCTTTTTCAGCAGTCACGCCTACTATTACGCCTACTGTATGCTCATACATTGTAATGCATTGACTATATATATGCACTTTTGTAAACAATATGTGTTCTGTCTTCCCTTCCTGAACCCTGTGTGGTGAATGGAATGGTTATGCCACCTTGGCTCGAGCCAATAACCCAATTCCTTTTACAGGAATAAAACCCTTTTGAGTTAACCTCAATATCTCGGATTCTGCCTCTCATTATTCTGAGTTATTCTTATTGATTATTGATAGCAAATTAAGTATAGGTAATCGATATTACCACAGTTCTGGCGCCCGAACAGGGACCCCTCCCCCACCCCACGCGCCGGTGGTGTGTTGCAGGCCTAGCCCCCTGCCCACAGCCGGACGGACACTTACGCGTACCCGCAGGATTTCCTGTATCTCCCTCAGGCCAACGGAGGTGACTGAGGCTGCGATCAACACCCAGACGAGGCGGTGAGGCGTGCGGAGGATCCCGACCTGAGCCTAGCTGAGAGAGCAAGATCCGTGGTATACCGAGGCCCGCCAGGTTCCGAAGTTTCCGAAGTATCTGCGTCGAGTCCGAATCCGAGTCCAGTCCAGAGTTTTCCGAGGCCTTCTGTTTCCGTGCTTCCTGGTGAGTACCGTTGCTAGGGACGCATCCTGACGTGCGCATTAGTTTGTGCCGGTCAAGTCGGGTTCGGGTACACGAACCTGTTCTGCACTGTTCAGCAGTGTATCTGTACTGTATAGCAGTACATCTAGTTTGCACCTGTAAAAGGTGTATCTGTGCCGTTTAGCGGTACATCCTGTTGCACTTGTCACTGTTATCGATTAATGTGGTTTGTTTTTGAAATGTTTTAATGTGTCATTCAAATGTCGTGGTATGAGTGAATGTTCGATTTTCATTGTTGTGCTTAAACGTGTCTTATGTATAGCATGTTAGTGTCCACATCTGAGTAAGAACCTAGTAGCCAGATTTCAGAATGCCGATGTTTTCCAAATTAAGACAAATAAAAACCCGTAAGGGGGTTCTAGAAGAAGCTGTTCCCATTCCACCTAGGGACACTCCAGGGTACTTTATGTACCATAAGCATGGCTTAGATGCTGTTTTATTTCTTGACTTATGGGTAGACTACACTAAAGAACTGTCAGAGAATCAGAGATGGCCCGCTGCTGGGACATGGGATGCGGATTGCATCATGAGAGTAGAGGAAGCGTTATGGAAAAAGAAAGCTAGACAGTCACAGAAAGATGCCATCGAGTTATGGCGTAAAGAGTCGCACAGGCGCACAGAAAAAGCTCATAGATTAGAAGAGAAGAGTAAGGAGGACCCCGAAAAGGTCCGAGAAAACGCATTAGTTGAGGAAGGTATCAGAGTGAAGTTAGAACAAGTAGACAGACAGCGAAATACGCTTATGAATGGCATGTTCCCCATCTTGTCAAAGGGCCTGCCCAAGGCCTCTCCAGAAATACCGAAGGACCTACCACCCCCATTGCTCCCGACTAAAACACATCCGAGGACAGCAAAGGACGTTTTCCTTTCTTCCTACTTAGACGATGTTGTTCCCACCTATGTTAATACCCCAGCTCCATTGCCCCCCGCGCCTGCGCCTAACGGTCTGAATCCTTATGGCCTTTCTCCCCGACAAGCTACTCCTCCCCCGAATCCTCCTGCTCCTGGTCTTCCAGTTCTCCCTCCACCTCCTCCTACTTCCCTTGATACAGACCCTTTCGGAGCCGGTGCCTCAGGAGGCGCGTCCGGAGGGGCAGGTTACCGGACCCCACCACCAAACCCTCGCCTGAGTCTTAGAGAGGTGTCACAACAGCGTACACCCAAAACAGATATTACAATTTATGGAGATCGCCTTGAAGATTGTAGATATGACCCGGTACCTGGTAAAAAGAATGACATAGAAATGTTACTCGCATCAGTACGTTTACGTCGAGTCACGAACTTCCTAATG
This sequence comes from Lissotriton vulgaris, assembly GCF_964263255.1. NCBI lineage: Eukaryota > Metazoa > Chordata > Amphibia > Caudata > Salamandridae > Lissotriton > Lissotriton vulgaris. Next base: position 54,791 of record NW_028243260.1, read on the forward strand.
ACACTACCTGGAATGACAGAACATATGGATCAAATATATAAGTTTGTGCAGACAGGAGTAGGGCCTGAATGCATTAAGGAGGCCATGGCCCATCAGAAAGTGGAAACTAAAGCCAAGTTATTACGGTTTCTTATAAACTGTTTTATTCGAGAAGCAGATAGGCCGGGTGCGAACCCGGCTGACCTGAAAGCACTCCATAGGTGGGGCCGACATATAGCCGATGGACAGCATGACAAGGAAGCCAGTATAGATAACATGTACCGAAGGATCAGAACTTCGATAACTAAGATGCATGAGCAAAGAAAGACCGAACCAGCAGTAGATTCAGACAAACAAGAATCCGACGAGGAGGAGGCAGAGGAAGAACCAGAAACACCAGTACAGGCACAAACACTAGTTCAAGAACAAATGCCAGTTAGAGACATGATAGCGTATGTAGGTAAAGGAAGACCGTTTAAAGATCCGGTGCGTCTAGTGCGCCCGGAATGTAAAAGAATATATCAGGAAGCCATGTGTAATCCTAAAACTCCCGAACACTTATTCCAAGCCACCGACCGAGTACTTCAAGAGCGCATGGGGTATCATGAACTTGATTCCATGGATGAACAAGAATTAGCCAGGTCAGCCGTGCAATGGGCTGACAGTTCTGAGAAATATGGTGATGATGTGCTAGCGCACACGTTTCTGAATTTGACACCGAGTGAACAGCGTTTAGCTGGTATGTACATGATACAGCATCTGCTCTTATTGTATAAAAGTCAACATTCTGATCCAGGACCCCTGCGCGATATACTAATTGAACTGGTCACGAACAGATGGAGAGGTCTAAGTACTGACCTGATTAAAGTAATTCTAGAACACCGCCACAAGTATAATACATTCTTAAATCCGCAGGTTACCCCAGTACCCGTTATGGAGCGAAAGACCATGTATTACATGGATAGACAGAATCCGTTGCGAGAAGTGCACCCCGTGCAGAACGCAGACCACACGCTCAGACGCGTGTTTGTGTATACTCCTGTAACTAAAATCGAATTATTGGAAATGAAGAAACTAGTACCCAGTCACGATAAAGATCCTGCAGGTTTCCACCGTGAAATAAAGGATATGTTATTAATGGGCGATTACACTTATCCCGACCTTATGAAAATATTGAAAGTATTGTTGCCTCCAGGCATATACGAGAAACTGAAAGAAAAAGAATGGGAGGTGGGTAATGCAAAGATTGATTGGGCTGCATTACAAGATGAAGAGAATACCCGAGTGCCAGGCCTAGGGCTTGGGGATAAAGTTAAAGCATTACCAGGTTTATTAATACAGGTGTTGCCACGTTTATTGAGTACGAAAAAGGAAGATTGGGGTGCAATTTCAGCATGCAAACAGAAACCTGATGAAGACACTAGTGATTTTTACACACGATTTGAGAAATGTTTTGGTATTAACAGTGGTTTGAAACCGAGTAGCGAGTCATATCCACATCTTTTTGTAACGAAATTAGTCGAGAATTCTCTACCCCAGGTTAAGAATAGAGTACTGAAAGTAGAAAGCACTTGGCAAGCTAATACTCCTTCGCAAATGTTACAAATGTTACAGTATCACCAGAATAGACTCAGAGAAGAACAAGAACATGAACAGAGACGTATGAAAGATACGAAAATGAAAATGTTAGTTGCTCAGTCAGTTCCTGCTGATGGTCAGAAAAAGGGTGCGAACCAAGCTAGTAATGCGTCAGTTCCTGTAAAGGGTGTATGTAATTATTGTAAGCAGCCAGGTCATTATATAAATGAATGTCCCGTTCTGAAACATAATATTGCCACGGGCAAGACAAAAGAGAGACCGCGTCCTCCTAGACAAGATCAGACTTCACAACAAGTACCCCAGAATACACAGCAGATCGCACCAATGTCGGCTCCTTCACAGACAGTAGCGATACCTCAGCAACAGCCCATTACTGCAACACAAACCACGACACAGCAAATGTATCAGTATGCACAGAACGATTACCCTGATTACCAACGTTACACATGAGACAGCCTAGAGAGTGAATTCCGCTTGCCTCTTATTGAAGTTCCTGTAGATCAGAATGGTCCTTATGTACACAGTCAAGTTTTAGGGAAAGACAGAAAGTTTCTCATTGATACAGGGGCAAGCAGAACCACGATCAGTCACGATGAAGTACCAGGGGCACCCCTCTCAGGCTCACAGAACGTGTCCCTCGGATTTTCAGGAAAACCCATTATTAACGAAGTATCACAACCCCTCCCTCTTGCAGTAGGTCCTCTGACACGGACTACAGATTTATTGCTCACGAAATCATGTCCAGAAAATCTTTTAGGCATAAAAACACTGAAAGCTTTAGGAGCTATTATCTGTTGTTCTCCTGAGGGAGTACGATTATTTTTGCGAGATTTCAAAGGCCATTATGTATTGAGAGATATGGATCCCAGACTACAGAAAGTCCCTGCCCACCTGTGGGCGCAGGGCCCCACTGATGTAGGTTGCATGCACATAACCCCATATCGAGTCACACTCAAAGCAGGAGTGGTATTACCACGAATTCGACAATACAAGTTACCCCCGGATGCTGTAGTGGCTTTACTGAGAATCATTGACGAGCTCATCGCACAAGGAGTGGTCGTGGAAACGGACTCTAATGTGTGTAATTCTCCTATCATTCCTGTTCTTAAACGTACTGACCCAAATGCTCCCCCTGTTTATCGATTGGTTATTGATCTGCGCGAATTGAACAAATGCATTGTACCACAGTACCCTGTGGTCCCAGATATCTCTTCATTATTGACAGCTATTGATTCCGAAGCAGCGTTCTTTACTGTAATAGATCTCAAGAATGCTTTCTTCAGTGTTCCTATAGACCCGGAAAGCCAATTTTTGTTCGGATTCAGTTTAAATGGCCGATCTTTTAAATTTGCCCGTGCACCTCAAGGATTCACAGAAAGCCCCAGTATCTATAGTCAAGCACTGAAAAAACAACTCGACAGCATCCATATGCCAGTTCACACTGCTCTGCTTCAATATGTCGATGATCTGCTGATCACCGCTCGAAGCGAACCCGAATGCGAAAATGCATCCCTGATTGTTCTGAATTTCCTGGCCGACAAGGGGCACAAGGTGTCTCCTTCGAAGCTGCAATTCTGTGTTCAGCAAGTTGTGTACCTGGGTCACTTGCTGTCCAAAGTGGGGAGACAGCTCACACCTGATCGCATTCAGTTAATTGTAAACATGTCACCGCCCAGAACACTAAAGGAGGTACGGGCCTTTATAGGCCTCACCTCATACTGTAGACAATGGATTCCCCAATATGCATTTCTAGCCAAGCCACTCATTCAGTTAACGACACAGGGGGCAGCGACTACGTCTGTCCTCCCTTGGACTCAGGAACATACACAAGCTTTTGAAGACTTAAAGAAAGCCTTATGTCAAGCACCTGTTTTAGCAACACCATGTTACAGTAAGCCTTTTACACTTTTTGTCACAGAACGTGAAGGTACTGCTTTGTCAGTCCTCACTCAGGAACAAGCAGGTTCACACAAGCCTTGTGCTTATTTTTCCAGTACACTAGACCCAGTAGCACAAGCCCTTCCAGCATGTTTGAAATCAGTTGCAGCAACAGCTTTAGCAATTAGACAGAGTGATTCTATCGTGTTAGGACATCCATTGACAGTACAGGTTCCACATTCTGTAGAAGTCCTCTTGAATCGGACTCAAACCCAGCACCTGACTATCGCAAGATTGACAGGTTATGAATTGACATTGTTTCAGCCACACATTGAAATCAGACGCTGCAGTACATTGAATCCAGCCACGTTATTGCCATTAAATGGAGTAGATCCATTAGCACATGATTGCATTGAAGTTATCACTATCACAACAAAGCCTAGACAAGACTTAACAGATGTTCCGTTACCAGATCCAGACCTGACACTTTATGTGGATGGTTCATGTATGAGAACAAAGACAGGTGAATTAGTGGCAGCCTACGCCGTCACGACAGACACAGAAGTCATTGAAACAAACTGTATTGACACTTTATCAGCTCAAGCTGCAGAGCTTATTGCTCTGACACAAGCATGTATTCAAGCTAAGAATAAGAGAGTCAACATATATACTGATTCACGTTATGCATTCGGAGTCGTACACGACTTCGGAGTCCTCTGGCGAGAGAGAGGTTACTTAACTTCTCACGGTGCCAACATCCAACATGGTCCCCTCATTCAAGCTCTGTTAGATGCAATACATCTACCCACTGCAATCTCTATCATGAAATGTAAGGCACATACTAAGGTTACTGATGCCATTTCCCAGGGTAACGACCTGGCAGACCGAACAGCAAAGCAAACTGCTCAGAACCGAACTCATGTAACTGATCAGACACAAATAAGGGTTCCAGCACACTGCATGACAGTTAGGGATCCCGCACATGATGTAATCGACATACAGTCACATGCAACACCGGATGAAATTAAGGAATGGACTAAACTAGGAGGGGTCCAAACAGACCAGGGATGGATGACGAAGGGAAAATCTACATGGTTTCTCCCCGATTCTATGGTACAAGTCATCATTAATACAATACATAGTCCCGCACACCTTGGAGAGAAAGCTATGCTAGATAGTATTCAACACATATGGTCCAATAAAAACTTACGGGCAGCAGCCAAACAGAAAGTGCGTACTTGCATGATCTGTGGTCAGTTCAATCCAGGTAAAAGCATCCCCGTAGAGCAAGGTGGATTTCAGCCTCCCGATCACCCTTTTGAAGTCCTCCAGATGGATTATATCCAGATGGAACGCTGCCGAGGTTTTAAATATGTCCTCGTAGTCGTGTGTGCTCTTTCCCGATGGATAGAGGCATACCCAGTTCCCGATTATACTGCTCCGACTACTGCCAAGCAGTTAGTCCGTGAATACTTCCCGCGGTATGGTTTGCCCCGTATCGTGTACTCAGATAATGGTCAGCCGTTCTCATCCGCACTTGTAGAAAATATTACACTCCTGTTAGGTTACAAGTGGAAGTTCCATTGTGTCCGGCATCCCGAGGCAGCAGGTCTCGTGGAGCGTCATAATCAAACATTGAAAATCCGACTTTCCAAGATCTGTAGAGACAAAGGTATAGACTGGATAGTTGCCTTGCCGGTCGCCCTCTTCTATATGAGGATGGTGGCCCATTCCCGTTCTGGGCTATCTCCGTATGAAGTGGTCTTCGGTAGGCCACCGAATATGTGGGGGACGCCCATTCCACGTAAAATAACTGATGTTGATTGTCTTATGCTGACAGATTACCTTGCCTCCTTGATGTCTGCACTACAATCTTGTCGTTCACAGGTAGCTGCAGCCTTTCCCGATAACACCGAGACGAAGCCCCATGAGGTGGTACCTGGTGACTTTGTGTACGTCAGAAATTTCGACCGGAAGAGTCCGCTGGAGCCCCGCTGGCAGTCGCCGAAGTTGGTTCTGCTTACGACGAGGACCGCTGTAAAAATCGAGGGCAGGAAGGGGTGGCTGCATTCCAGCCACGTAAAGAAATACTTTGGACTTCCTTCGGACTTGGACACTAAGCCCTGCCCTCCTTCACAAACTGACACAAAACTCCCTTTGGTCGAGAAAACTGCTTCAGAACTTTACAGACAAAAATTACGATCTAGCAAGTCAGACAGTTTAATTGTTTAAGTCCTCCCCTAGGTGAATCGGTTAAATTAGTTTCTGACATGTATCCCCTAGATCGAGATAGAGAGAGAGATAGACAAAGACAACATAAGAAAAATGCGTATTGCAAATCACTCCGTAGTCGCTGCATAGTGACACTACTTGTTATGTTTTTCCTATGTTTGCTGGTTATCACTGCTGGTATTCTTCTGCATATATACTACCCTATATTCAAGCATGCTACTTATAATGCTACTACTGAACATTCTTTTAGTGAATTACCGCCTCATGAATTGTCTTATAGACTTGCGCTGCGCAACAACACTTTCATTAGTATGTTACATCACTCTCACCAGACTACCAATGCTACTAATTGTTGGATATGTGGTCGACTCCCTCCTTACCAAGACAACAAGGCTGTTTTGCCCCTTTTCCCGTACCCGTTCACCCACAATGGTACATGCGCTGCATGGTTCAAAATGCTTAATTCTCTAGTATCTACTGCTGCTATTTATGAAGGTAACTGGGTTTGGGGAAACCTGAACATAGTCTTGCTTAAGGTATGCTACCCTGACAAGGAGGGACTCCCCGTTGCTACTGGAACTGATATAGAAAATGAAGTATATGGATTAGGTAATTACACAGTCACTTTCATGATTTTATCTGTTGAATCCGATGCTGCTCCTGTCCTGCCTGCTATGGCAGTCTTGCCTGTCACTGGTGAACTATGTGTTCGCAAGAATGGTTCTGTACACGTAGGTCATAGTAAATGCACCACTATAGTCGAATTTACTGATCATGGTAGATCCACGTTTAGGGCTTTACGTCATTCCTATTTTGTTTGCGGTCGTACTGCATATGTCCGTCTGCCTTTAGACTGGGATGGTACCTGTTATATTGCATTCCTTCTGCCACCCGTATTCCTAGCCCCTCCTGATTATCATAGAAACACCAATCTAGTAAAACATAGATACCAGAGAGATCTCCCGCTTGTCGATTATACTGAAACTGCCTGGGAGAAATATACAGATTTCAATAAAGGTTTCTTCCCCTACTTAGGTGCTGTCTTTAACAGTAAACTGATACGAAAATTAACTAGAACCCTCGAAGCAGTAGTGAATGAAACCACTTCAGCACTAGGTAACTTAACGGAGGAGCAGTCCGCTATGCGGGTTGTTGTTCTTCAAAATCGTCTTGTTATTGACGTCATCTTGGCAGATAGGGGTGGAGCTTGTAAGGTCATCGGGTCAAGCTGCTGTATTTTTATACCTAATAACGCGCCAACGGTGTACAAAGCTATTACACGTCTTCATAAAATCGCAAGTTTAATTCATCAGAATCCAGGCACCTGGACTTGGTCCGGTTGGTTCTGGACAACGTTGTCAGCCTGGGGGTGGAAGATCCTATCCCTCCTAGGTATTGGTTTTCTCGTAGTATTCAGTTGTTGCCTGTGTCTCCAATGCGGACCGGCAATTTGTGGTTTGTGTGCCACTTCATGTGTTCCACATTCAAGTTCCCATTCAAAGCGCATAAAGCAAGAAGAGCAAATAATGTTAAGTGAACAAGTCGATCAATTGATGAATATCGATGTATCATGAAGGGTCCGTGGGGAACAAGGAGGGAATGAGGAAATATAATTTTTGGTCAAGTTGTGTTCCCCAGCGAGAACCCCACCGTCTCCATGTACTAGCTTGCAGTGCATGTAATTTCCCTCCTGTGCCAGCTACGAAGACGCAAATACATTTGCGTCCATCTTTAACTTGTCCTCTTTCAGATCCGCCATGAACGGATTGAATATTCAGTTCCTATCTATGCCGTGCCACCGTCTTTTTGTGGTACACTTTGCACGTTTTTCAGCTCTGGCGAAAGTAGGCCCAGATTCTGCCATGAAGCCTTTTTCGAGTTCTCTCCTGTTTCCTGACTCCGAGGGCCGCAGCCCAGGCTACCTCTGTGCCAGTGGCCCCCACCTTACTTCTTGCGCGACTCCGGTGCATAGCCTAACCTCTGCCTGCCAAGACTGTATTCAACCTTCGAATTATCTGCTCCACTCCTCGAAAACACATTCCTGTCTCGTAGCTCAAGTAAACATCCTCCCAGCTACAGGAGCAGAGGGCCAGGCTCTTCTGTCTCCGTGCAAGTAATTCATAGACTCCGTTGCCATGGTAGGCCCATGCCCCCTCACCCCGCATGCCGACATGTAGACACATGTACACGCATTCATATTCAGAATAGGGTAGTCTATGTCTAGAGACCTTTTCCCTTCCAGATACTACTGTTCCTTAAACATATGATATCAGATACGATTTGGGACTAGGTTGATCTGACATCCCAGACTTATGTCTCCACTTATGTCTACACTTGTAGTGCTAAAAGTCAAGTCCCCTTCGCCCTCCAGTTACACGTCAGATCCACGTCAAACAGCTGCGCGCGCATCTCTGCCATATAATTATGCTGACACTGCAGGATTCTCTAGTGGTTCCGCCTACTTGTGACATCATGTTAAATGACGTATCCGGTGTACACCTTCATGCACGCCTATTGCCATGCCTCTTTTGTGACGTTTTCATGTTTTATCTCTCCTTTTTCAGCAGTCACGCCTACTATTACGCCTACTGTATGCTCATACATTGTAATGCATTGACTATATATATGCACTTTTGTAAACAATATGTGTTCTGTCTTCCCTTCCTGAACCCTGTGTGGTGAATGGAATGGTTATGCCACCTTGGCTCGAGCCAATAACCCAATTCCTTTTACAGGAATAAAACCCTTTTGAGTTAACCTCAATATCTCGGATTCTGCCTCTCATTATTCTGAGTTATTCTTATTGATTATTGATAGCAAATTAAGTATAGGTAATCGATATTACCACAGTACTGAAGCTGAGCGAAGAAAGCTAAGAGGCCCAAAACCAGTGCTCCTAGAGCCTACGGCCATACCACCCTGAAAGCACCTGATCTCGTCCGATCTCAGAAGTTAAGCAGGGTCGGGCCTGGTTAGTACCTGGATGGGAGACCGCCTGGGAATACCAGGTGCTGTAGGCTTTTTTTTTTCAGAGTGGTTTGCTTGCTTGTACTGAAGCTGAGCGAAGAAAGCTAAGAGGCCCAAAACCAGTGCTCCTAGAGCCTACGGCCATACCACCCTGAAAGCACCTGATCTCGTCCGATCTCAGAAGTTAAGCAGGGTCGGGCCTGGTTAGTACCTGGATGGGAGACCGCCTGGGAATACCAGGTGCTGTAGGCTTTTTTTTTTCAGAGTGGTTTGCTTGCTTGTACTGAAGCTGAGCGAAGAAAGCTAAGAGGCCCAAAACCAGTGCTCCTAGAGCCTACGGCCATACCACCCTGAAAGCACCTGATCTCGTCCGATCTCAGAAGTTAAGCAGGGTCGGGCCTGGTTAGTACCTGGATGGGAGACCGCCTGGGAATACCAGGTGCTGTAGGCTTTTTTTTTTCAGAGTGGTTTGCTTGCTTGTACTGAAGCTGAGCGAAGAAAGCTAAGAGGCCCAAAACCAGTGCTCCTAGAACCTACGGCCATACCACCCTGAAAGCACCTGATCTCGTCCGATCTCAGCAGTTAAGCAGGGTCGGGCCTGGTTAGTACCTGGATGGGAGACCGCCTGGGAATACCAGGTGCTGTAGGCTTTTTTTTTCAGAGTGGTTTGCTTGCTTGTACTGAAGCTGAGCGAAGAAAGCTAAGAGGCCCAAAACCAGTGCTCCTAGAGCCTACGGCCATACCACCCTGAAAGCACCTGATCTCGTCCGATCTCAGCAGTTAAGCAGGGTCGGGCCTGGTTAGTACCTGGATGGGAGACCGCCTGGGAATACCAGGTGCTGTAGGCTTTTTTTTTTCAGAGTGGTTTGCTTGCTTGTACTGAAGCTGAGCGAAGAAAGCTAAGAGGCCCAAAACCAGTGCTCCTAGAGCCTACGGCCATACCACCCTGAAAGCACCTGATCTCGTCCGATCTCAGAAGTTAAGCAGGGTCGGGCCTGGTTAGTACCTGGATGGGAGACCGCCTGGGAATACCAGGTGCTGTAGGCTTTTTTTTTTCAGAGTGGTTTGCTTGCTTGTACTGAAGCTGAGCGAAGAAAGCTAAGAGGCCCAAAACCAGTGCTCCTAGAGCCTACGGCCATACCACCCTGAAAGCACCTGATCTCGTCCGATCTCAGAAGTTAAGCAGGGTCGGGCCTGGTTAGTACCTGGATGGGAGACCGCCTGGGAATACCAGGTGCTGTAGGCTTATTTTTTTCAGAGTGGTTTGCTTGCTTGTACTGAAGCTGAGCGAAGAAAGCTAAGAGGCCCAAAACCAGTGCTCCTAGAGCCTACGGCCATACCACCCTGAAAGCACCTGATCTCGTCCGATCTCAGAAGTTAAGCAGGGTCGGGCCTGGTTAGTACCTGGATGGGAGACCGCCTGGGAATACCAGGTGCTGTAGGCTTTTTTTTTCAGAGTGGTTTGCTTGCTTGTACTGAAGCTGAGCGAAGAAAGCTAAGAGGCCCAAAACCAGTGCTCCTAGAGCCTACGGCCATACCACCCTGAAAGCACCTG
>NW_028243260.1:70000-80651 GCF_964263255.1 Lissotriton vulgaris
CAGGGTCGGGCCTGGTTAGTACCTGGATGGGAGACCGCCTGGGAATACCAGGTGCTGTAGGCTTTTTTTTTTCAGAGTGGTTTGCTTGCTTGTACTGAAGCTGAGCGAAGAAAGCTAAGAGGCCCAAAACCAGTGCTCCTAGAGCCTACGGCCATACCACCCTGAAAGCACCTGATCTCGTCCGATCTCAGAAGTTAAGCAGGGTCGGGCCTGGTTAGTACCTGGATGGGAGACCGCCTGGGAATACCAGGTGCTGTAGGCTTTTTTTTTTCAGAGTGGTTTGCTTGCTTGTACTGAAGCTGAGCGAAGAAAGCTAAGAGGCCCAAAACCAGTGCTCCTAGAGCCTACGGCCATACCACCCTGAAAGCACCTGATCTCGTCCGATCTCAGAAGTTAAGCAGGGTCGGGCCTGGTTAGTACCTGGATGGGAGACCGCCTGGGAATACCAGGTGCTGTAGGCTTTTTTTTTTCAGAGTGGTTTGCTTGCTTGTACTGAAGCTGAGCGAAGAAAGCTAAGAGGCCCAAAACCAGTGCTCCTAGAGCCTACGGCCATACCACCCTGAAAGCACCTGATCTCGTCCGATCTCAGAAGTTAAGCAGGGTCGGGCCTGGTTAGTACCTGGATGGGAGACCGCCTGGGAATACCAGGTGCTGTAGGCTTTTTTTTTTCAGAGTGGTTTGCTTGCTTGTACTGAAGCTGAGCGAAGAAAGCTAAGAGGCCCAAAACCAGTGCTCCTAGAGCCTACGGCCATACCACCCTGAAAGCACCTGATCTCGTCCGATCTCAGAAGTTAAGCAGGGTCGGGCCTGGTTAGTACCTGGATGGGAGACCGCCTGGGAATACCAGGTGCTGTAGGCTTTTTTTTTTCAGAGTGGTTTGCTTGCTTGTACTGAAGCTGAGCGAAGAAAGCTAAGAGGCCCAAAACCAGTGCTCCTAGAGCCTACGGCCATACCACCCTGAAAGCACCTGATCTCGTCCGATCTCAGAAGTTAAGCAGGGTCGGGCCTGGTTAGTACCTGGATGGGAGACCGCCTGGGAATACCAGGTGCTGTAGGCTTTTTTTTTTCAGAGTGGTTTGCTTGCTTGTACTGAAGCTGAGCGAAGAAAGCTAAGAGGCCCAAAACCAGTGCTCCTAGAGCCTACGGCCATACCACCCTGAAAGCACCTGATCTCGTCCGATCTCAGAAGTTAAGCAGGGTCGGGCCTGGTTAGTACCTGGATGGGAGACCGCCTGGGAATACCAGGTGCTGTAGGCTTTTTTTTTTCAGAGTGGTTTGCTTGCTTGTACTGAAGCTGAGCGAAGAAAGCTAAGAGGCCCAAAACCAGTGCTCCTAGAGCCTACGGCCATACCACCCTGAAAGCACCTGATCTCGTCCGATCTCAGAAGTTAAGCAGGGTCGGGCCTGGTTAGTACCTGGATGGGAGACCGCCTGGGAATACCAGGTGCTGTAGGCTTTTTTTTTTCAGAGTGGTTTGCTTGCTTGTACTGAAGCTGAGCGAAGAAAGCTAAGAGGCCCAAAACCAGTGCTCCTAGAGCCTACGGCCATACCACCCTGAAAGCACCTGATCTCGTCCGATCTCAGAAGTTAAGCAGGGTCGGGCCTGGTTAGTACCTGGATGGGAGACCGCCTGGGAATACCAGGTGCTGTAGGCTTTTTTTTTTCAGAGTGGTTTGCTTGCTTGTACTGAAGCTGAGCGAAGAAAGCTAAGAGGCCCAAAACCAGTGCTTCTAGAGCCTACGGCCATACCACCCTGAAAGCACCTGATCTCGTCCGATCTCAGAAGTTAAGCAGGGTCGGGCCTGGTTAGTACCTGGATGGGAGACCGCCTGGGAATACCAGGTGCTGTAGGCTTTTTTTTTTCAGAGTGGTTTGCTTGCTTGTACTGAAGCTGAGCGAAGAAAGCTAAGAGGCCCAAAACCAGTGCTCCTAGAGCCTACGGCCATACCACCCTGAAAGCACCTGATCTCGTCCGATCTCAGAAGTTAAGCAGGGTCGGGCCTGGTTAGTACCTGGATGGGAGACCGCCTGGGAATACCAGGTGCTGTAGGCTTTTTTTTTTCAGAGTGGTTTGCTTGCTTGTACTGAAGCTGAGCGAAGAAAGCTAAGAGGCCCAAAACCAGTGCTCCTAGAGCCTACGGCCATACCACCCTGAAAGCACCTGATCTCGTCCGATCTCAGAAGTTAAGCAGGGTCGGGCCTGGTTAGTACCTGGATGGGAGACCGCCTGGGAATACCAGGTGCTGTAGGCTTTTTTTTTTCAGAGTGGTTTGCTTGCTTGTACTGAAGCTGAGCGAAGAAAGCTAAGAGGCCCAAAACCAGTGCTCCTAGAGCCTACGGCCATACCACCCTGAAAGCACCTGATCTCGTCCGATCTCAGAAGTTAAGCAGGGTCGGGCCTGGTTAGTACCTGGATGGGAGACCGCCTGGGAATACCAGGTGCTGTAGGCTTTTTTTTTTCAGAGTGGTTTGCTTGCTTGTACTGAAGCTGAGCGAAGAAAGCTAAGAGGCCCAAAACCAGTGCTCCTAGAGCCTACGGCCATACCACCCTGAAAGCACCTGATCTCGTCCGATCTCAGAAGTTAAGCAGGGTCGGGCCTGGTTAGTACCTGGATGGGAGACCGCCTGGGAATACCAGGTGCTGTAGGCTTTTTTTTTTCAGAGTGGTTTGCTTGCTTGTACTGAAGCTGAGCGAAGAAAGCTAAGAGGCCCAAAACCAGTGCTCCTAGAGCCTACGGCCATACCACCCTGAAAGCACCTGATCTCGTCCGATCTCAGAAGTTAAGCAGGGTCGGGCCTGGTTAGTACCTGGATGGGAGACCGCCTGGGAATACCAGGTGCTGTAGGCTTTTTTTTTTCAGAGTGGTTTGCTTGCTTGTACTGAAGCTGAGCGAAGAAAGCTAAGAGGCCCAAAACCAGTGCTCCTAGAGCCTACGGCCATACCACCCTGAAAGCACCTGATCTCGTCCGATCTCAGAAGTTAAGCAGGGTCGGGCCTGGTTAGTACCTGGATGGGAGACCGCCTGGGAATACCAGGTGCTGTAGGCTTTTTTTTTTCAGAGTGGTTTGCTTGCTTGTACTGAAGCTGAGCGAAGAAAGCTAAGAGGCCCAAAACCAGTGCTCCTAGAGCCTACGGCCATACCACCCTGAAAGCACCTGATCTCGTCCGATCTCAGAAGTTAAGCAGGGTCGGGCCTGGTTAGTACCTGGATGGGAGACCGCCTGGGAATACCAGGTGCTGTAGGCTTTTTTTTTTCAGAGTGGTTTGCTTGCTTGTACTGAAGCTGAGCGAAGAAAGCTAAGAGGCCCAAAACCAGTGCTCCTAGAGCCTACGGCCATACCACCCTGAAAGCACCTGATCTCGTCCGATCTCAGAAGTTAAGCAGGGTCGGGCCTGGTTAGTACCTGGATGGGAGACCGCCTGGGAATACCAGGTGCTGTAGGCTTTTTTTAGGTCTCGCCTGTCGATGCGCATGCGCATCGAGCAAGGCGAGAGTATTGCGAGTTATCCACACTTTATCTGCACTGCAAGGAATCGTGGCGATTCCTTGCAGTGCCCGTGACTTTTAAGGTCAATGCGCATGCGCATTAAGCTTATGCGCATGCGCATTGACCTTAAAAGTCACGGGCGCGTGCACGTCCGTGTTTGTTTACCCTTGCCTACTCTCTCTCTCCCCTCTCCGCCCCCGTTCCGCCCCCTCCCCTTCCCGCCGTGTCGCATTTCTCCTCCCCCCTCCCCTCTCTTCCCTAAGGCTTGTTTGTTTATTTTACCCGCCGTGTCTCTGCTGCTTCCCCCTGTCCTGTCTCTCCTCCTCTCTCTCTCTATACCCTCCCCCTCCTCCCCACCACTCCCATCAAGTCCCTCTGGCCCTTCCCTCCTCCCCGGACCCCTCCTCCCCTGCCCCCTCCACCCTTTCTTGTTTTTATCCTGTCAGTTGTCTTCCTTGCCCATGTCTGGGGTAATGGAGAGTCTCTGGAGACCCGTGACGCAAGACCAGCAGAGTTGAGGCAAGTGTCCAGCCAGCAAGTTCTTTGAAAGAGGAACGGACCGTTAATAGACCCAGCCACCCCGGCTATACTGCCTCCGCCGGTCTGTGAAACTCCAGCCTGGCTCCGTCACGCTACAGGGCCGTCGCCACACTTAGTTGCGGGGTCCACCTCTTCATGCGCCCGCAACAGAAACGGAACAAGGCCGCGTCAATAAGCCCATATCACTACGCAGGTGCTCACATCACCAGACACTGCTCCGTCCTCCATTGCCACTACTTAAGGACTCCGATTTTCAAAGGGGCCAGTCAAATAAGGAACCAACAATGCCTCACTGTCTAGGGGTAGGTCCACCGCCAGCCAAGCGAGTGTAGGCACAGAGTGCGCCAGCAACAGCAGACCGGAGGGGTACACTTGACCACAAGCGCTCCCGGCACTTCCTTCCCTGCACTTGTCAATGGTTATCGAGTGTGGTCTCTTAAATATCCAGGGCACGTCTATGAACAGTTGAGGCCATGCAAGATATACACAGCAATCTCTCCTCAAAGCCTGGGGCTGGACTGTGAGCAATACAGGATCAGACCAGGACAGCGCTCGCCTCCTTAGGCTCCTATGTCTTCACCACCGCTCCCGGGTCACACACGATATCTCTTCACGGGGTGCAGGCCACCACCTAGGCTTCACGCTGCGTCCCCGCTCTCCAGCCGCCTTGGTCACAATATCCTCCCGTCTCTGGCCGAACGGAAGCAGCGAACGCCAGCGCCAAGCCTCCGCCACCTCACACATACCGGGACAGGGCCTCCCCAGCCACCGCACATCGCGTCACGCCGCCCAGCCCCTTGAACAACAGTGGGCCGGGGATTCGCGGCCTAGTCCGTCTCCTCCCGCTGCAATTTAGCACTTTACCGCGGGACCAGCACTCCCCAGGGTCACCAAAATATCTCCGGCAGTCCTGCGGCTATTTTCTATCGCACATGCACCTCAGCGGCATGATAATTAATCGGATATGTGCATGAATTCGGCGGAGCTCCGGGTCTAGGTGGCCATTGCGTTCCCGAGAAAGTTCCGCCCCCCTGTATGCCTTAATTTACTGTTGTACAACTCTATAATTTACCCAGCCACGATTAACGTCACTCAAAAGAGACCACAATGCAACACTAGTGGTTTACAAGCCTATGTGAGATACATAAGAAGCCAAGTAATTGAACGTATGCTACATAGAAACTGCAACATAACTGACTTATATACCTCAAATGTCCAACACAAATACCACCAGTCAACATTTTCAAAACCTAATTACCATCATTTCAGTTTTGCTTTGTGAGGAATCAGGCTTTTGCAGGTTTCACCCCCACTATTTCCCCCATTTTTTCTACTGGGCCTGAAATGCTTTAATCAAGATTTAGTGCATATGGTCTGACCCTTAAAATAGTGTATGGTTGATTGGCTTAAACAAAATTGGAAAAGCCAAATTTCCTTGTATGTTCCTATTATATGGTACCAGGAAGTACCTAGGGCCTGTAAGTTAAAGTGTACCCTCGGGGGCTGCAGCTCTTGTTGTACCACCCTGAGTGGGATAAGGTAAAACGTGACTCCCAGTCTGCCACTGCATACTGGAAGGGGTGTTTTAAACTGCTAACTCGACCTTGTTATTCTAAGCAATGGCAAAGACCAAACTCCCCTTCTAATGTGTGTAACTCACCCCCACAGCAGTCTTATGTATTAAGCCTATAGAGTCTTATGTCAGGGTGCAGCATATTAGTATAGTCGAACATGTTTAACATATTCTAGCATTAAAAGTCTGCAATTGTCGTTTTTACTGGGAGATTTTTAGCCCCATAAGCGAGTACAGAGTTACACGCTGAACACCTCAGCTGTGGTAACTTCTGAATGGGACTACCAAACTTGGTAATTCAAGGTATCAAACCACTTCTGAGACTCCCATCAAGTCCCTCTGGCCCTTCCCTCCTCCCCGGACCCCTCCTCCCCTGCCCCCTCCACCCTTTCTTGTTTTTATCCTGTCAGTTGTCGTAAAGTCACGCCGTCATTTTCGTAGGTCTGCTTTGCATCAGTGTTTAGCGCTTCATTCCCTCGAGGACACATCGAATCGCATGCTCTGCAATAGTCTTCTTTACCTCTATATTAAAACTATCGCCGCATGTGAGACGAACTCGTCAAGGTTATTGAATTAGTTCAGTCATATCTAGCGGAGCAAGATGCCTCAGTTGCCTCATGGCGCTAGAGACAGAACTGTAACAGAGGGGCGACGCGCTATGGAATTCTTTTTATACTTGAGCCTCAATTATGTATGAGCTCATAGACGGCACAATTTCACGTGTATTTGTGTTCACTGAAATCAACCCCCCCCCCCTCCCATACTGGGATTTGTGTATAATAAACATGCATTTTTTTCCATAACCACACTTTGCCTGTGATTGTTGCTTACACCGCTCCCCGGTTATGTTCCGGGGGGGGGGAGCTGTCTAATGCTTTTCAGCCCCCAGTGAACACAAAGGGCGTCCCATTCCTTCCCTTACTGCAGACGCTCCCTCGTGCTGCTCCTGGCTCCCTCCCTGCCGCCCAGTGGTCCTGCTCCGGGGGTCTGGTGGGCGGGGTGTCTTTGTCCAGGCGGCAGCAGGGCCGGACTCCCTGTGAATTAAAGAAACAGCCCCCGGGTCCTGTTTCCCACACTGGCGTGATTCACACTCCCATCAAGTCCCTCTGGCCCTTCCCTCCTCCCCGGACCCCTCCTCCCCTGCCCCCTCCACCCTTTCTTGTTTTTATCCTGTCAGTTGTCGTAAAGTCACGCCGTCATTTTCGTAGGTCTGCTTTGCATCAGTGTTTAGCGCTTCATTCCCTCGAGGACACATCGAATCGCATGTCACGCCGTCATTTTCGTAGGTCTGCTTTGCATCAGTGTTTAGCGCTTCATTCCCTCGAGGACACATCGAATCGCATGCTCTGCAATAGTCTTCTTTACCTCTATATTAAAACTATCGCCGCATGTGAGACGAACTCGTCAAGGTTATTGAATTAGTTCAGTCATATCTAGCGGAGCAAGATGCCTCAGTTGCCTCATGGCGCTAGAGACAGAACTGTAACAGAGGGGCGACGCGCTATGGAATTCTTTTTATACTTGAGCCTCAATTATGTATGAGCCCATAGACGGCACAATTTCACGTGTATTTGTGTTCACTGAAATCCACCCCCCCCCTCCCATCCTGGGATTTGTGTATAATAAACATGCATTTTTTTCCATAACCACACTTTGCCTGTGATTGTTGCTTACACCGCTCCCCGGTTATGTTCCGGGGGGGGGAGCTGTCTAATGCTTTTCAGCCCCCAGTGAACACAAAGGGCGTCCCATTCCTTCCCTTACTGCAGACGCTCCCTCGTGCTGCTCCTGGCTCCCTCCCTGCCGCCCAGTGGTCCTGCTCCGGGGGTCTGGTGGGCGGGGTGTCTTTGTCCAGGCGGCAGCAGGGCCGGACTCCCTGTGAATGAAAGAAACAGCCCCCGGGTCCGGTTTCCCACACTGGCGTGATTCATTCAAGCCCTGATTGGAACCACATTGGGAGCAGCCGTAGATAACATGTCGGCGCTGGCCGTGCTCGGGCGCAGCCGGTCTGCCCTGGAAACCTCTTCCTGCACAGGATGGTTGTTGCTTTTATTGTTCAGAGACGTGTTGAGTGTTGTCGTCGGAGGCGGCGCGCGCTGTTGCTTGGTGCTGAATGTGGCTGATTTGGAGCGCAGATAAACTCTCTTCACTTGAACGCAGACCTGGACACCAAACGTCAACAAGGCTGGCCACTCCCACCTCTCTCCCTCCAACATGTGCCTGCCTAGGACCAATGTGGAAGCGAAATACCAAAGAGGGACCCGCAGAGTTACTCAAAGCTTCCAGCTTACCGGAAGCCATAACCTGCATTACTACCAGGCTCTCTTACTTATTCAACCAACTGCACACCCTCACTCACCCTCAGTCACCCTCAACCCCTCACTCACACTCAACACCTCACCCTCAACACCTCATCCACCCTCACCCTCAGTTACCCTGAACATCAATCACCCTCCACTCCTCACTCACCCTCAACACCTCACTCACCCTCAACACCTGACTCACCCTCAACACCTGACTCACCATCACTCACACTCATCCTCACTCACACTCAACACCTCACCCTCACTGACACTCACTCACACTCAATCACTCTCACCTTCACTCAACCGCAACGCCTCACACTCAACGCCTCACCCTCAAATGCTCACTCACCCTCACTCTCACTCATCCTCACTCAGCCTCAACACCACACACTCACTCACCCTTAACATCTCACCCTCACTCACTCACCCTCAACACCTCACCCGCAACTACTCACTCACCCTCACTCTCACTCATCCTCACTCAACAACCCTCAACTTCACTCACCCTCAACGCCTCACCCAACACCTCACCTTCAATCACCATCAACATCTCACCCTCACTCACCCACAAAACATCAGCCTCAACACCTCACCCTCAATCACTCACCCTCAAACATTCACCCATACTCACCCTCCCTCACCCTCAATTCCTCACCCACACCCTCAACACTTCACCCTAAACACCTCACTCATCCTCAACGCCTCCCCCTCCCCCTCACTCACCCTCACTCACCCTCAACACCTCACCATCACTAACACTCAACACCTCACCCTCACTAACTCTCAATCCCACAATCACCCTTCCCCTCACTCACCCTCAATACCTCACCCTCACTAACACTAAAACACTCAATCACCCTCACTCTTACTCTCACTCACACTCTACACCTCAGCCTCACGCTCAATGACACACCCTCAAGACCTCACCCTCACCCCCTCAACACCTCACCCCCTCAACATCACTCGCCCTCACCCTCAAACACTCACCCTCAACACCTCACACCCTCACCCTCAAATCCTCACCCTCAACACCTCAACCTCACTCACTCTCAACACCTCACCCTCACTCACTCACCCTCAACACCTCACCCTCACTCACTCACACTCAATAACACTCAACACCTCACCCTCAACACCTCACCCTCAACACCTCACCCTCAACACCTCACCCTCAACACCTCACCCTCAACACCTCACCCTCAACACCTCACCCTCAACACCTCACCCTCAACACCTCACCCTCAACACCTCACCCTCAACACCTCACCCTCAACACCTAACCCTCAACACCTCACCCACAACACCTCACCCTCACTCACTCTGACTCACCCTCACTCACCCTCACTCATCCTCACTCACAATAACTCACACTCACTCACCCTCACTCACCCTCACTCACCCTCGACCCCACACTCACCCTCACTCATCCTCAACACCTCACCCTCACCCTCATCCACCCTCAATCCCTCACCCTAACTCACAATAACACTCTCACCCTCACCCTCACTCACTCTCACTCACACTCACCCTCAACACCTCACTCAAACTCAACTCCTCACTCACCCCCACCCTCACTCACCCTCAACCCCTCACCCTCACACAGTGCAATAGGTCTCGCAGGATTTTTAGTTAAAGCTTTTACATTTGCTTATTGCTTTTTTGATTTGTAATTCTTTTGCATTGCCTACAAAAAAATAAAATGCAAAAGATTTACAACAAAAAACCTATTAACAATTCTAAAAGCACTAACTCTAATGCTGCGAGACCTATTGCATTTCTAATGCTTGTTTTTCAGAGTGGTTTGCTTGCTTGTACTGAAGCTGAGCGAAGAAAGCTAAGAGGCCCAAAACCAGTGCTCCTAGAGCCTACGGCCATACCACCCTGAAAGCACCTGATCTCGTCCGATCTCAGAAGTTAAGCAGGGTCGGGCCTGGTTAGTACCTGGATGGGAGACCGCCTGGGAATACCAGGTGCTGTAGGCTTTTTTTTTTCAGAGTGGTTTGCTTGCTTGTACTGAAGCTGAGCGAAGAAAGCTAAGAGGCCCAAAACCAGTGCTCCTAGAGCCTACGGCCATACCACCCTGAAAGCACCTGATCTCGTCCGATCTCAGAAGTTAAGCAGGGTCGGGCCTGGTTAGTACCTGGATGGGAGACCGCCTGGGAATACCAGGTGCTGTAGGCTTTTTTTTTTCAGAGTGGTTTGCTTGCTTGTACTGAAGCTGAGCGAAGAAAGCTAAGAGGCCCAAAACCAGTGCTCCTAGAGCCTACGGCCATACCACCCTGAAAGCACCTGATCTCGTCCGATCTCAGAAGTTAAGCAGGGTCGGGCCTGGTTAGTACCTGGATGGGAGACCGCCTGGGAATACCAGGTGCTGTAGGCTTTTTTTTTTCAGAGTGGTTTGCTTGCTTGTACTGAAGCTGAGCGAAGAAAGCTAAGAGGCCCAAAACCAGTGCTCCTAGAGCCTACGGCCATACCACCCTGAAAGCACCTGATCTCGTCCGATCTCAGAAGTTAAGCAGGGTCGGGCCTGGTTAGTACCTGGATGGGAGACCGCCTGGGAATACCAGGTGCTGTAGGCTTTTTTTTTTCAGAGTGGTGTGCTTGCTTGTACTGAAGCTGAGCGAAGAAAGCTAAGAGGCCCAAAACCAGTGCTCCTAGAGCCTACGGCCATACCACCCTGAAAGCACCTGATCTCGTCCGATCTCAGAAGTTAAGCAGGGTCGGGCCTGGTTAGTACCTGGAT